>NW_020291655.1:208314-453209 GCF_003184785.1 Aspergillus japonicus CBS 114.51 | reverse complement strand
ATGTAGGTGTCCCAATACACATAATAAACCAGGGGAAAACAAGAACCAGACCCAGCCAAAAAACAAACAAGAAAACAACAACACCCCAAAGTCAACTCCTAAACAAGACCCTACCCAGCTAGTGACAACTAGAATGAAATAAGAAAAGAGTAAAGTGGAAGATCACTCCACGAGGGGACTGCCCACCCGGGGCTTGTAAGCCATGCTCTTCCGGCGCGCGGCCTCGAGCTTGGAGCGCAGCTTCTGGTTCGGCTCGCGCACGGGGCCCGGGGTGTTGAAGAGACCCTGGCGGGTCTGCTTGGGCGGACAGGTCTGCTGGACGAGCTTCGTGCGCTGGGAGAGGTAGAACGGGGTGGTGGGGGACATGCCGATGGCGTCCATGTCGAAGGCGTAGGCGGAGGAGCCGGGGGTTTGGGGCGTGTGGCAGTACCGCTGGTCGGGCTCGGTGTGACCCACTGTGTACTCGACCTGGTCGGGCGGCGTAGCGGTCGAGGACTCCGCCTGCTCCTCCTCCCGGGTAGAAAGAGGCGGCGTGCTGTGGTCCCGGGTGAAGCTCTCCACGGTGTCTCGGCTGATGGCGCCGGAGCGGCGGCGATCCATGGCGGTGGCGGTTGCGGTGGCCCGGACCAGCGTGCCGTTGACGTTGCTCAGCGCACGCGGTTCCATGCTCTTGCGGCGCTTGGCACCGCCGCGGGGGACGATGGAGCTGTCGACGGTGTAGGGGGTTTCGTCGAGCCATTTGTTCTCCCGCTCGCAGTCGAGAACCCAACCGACACCAACACACTTGACCAGGCCACGCGCATGGCGGATCTTCTCCAGCGTCCGAGCACTGCCGTCCTTGAAGACCACGTGGGTGACGCCCACTTTGCCCTCCTTGGGTTCCACCCCTTCCTCCGGGGCCAGGCTCGCGCGCGGGTTCCAGCACCAGTTCTTGATGCACCGGGCTCCCATTTGTTGAAGCAGCTC
The DNA here is from genome assembly GCF_003184785.1 of Aspergillus japonicus CBS 114.51. NCBI lineage: Eukaryota > Fungi > Ascomycota > Eurotiomycetes > Eurotiales > Aspergillaceae > Aspergillus > Aspergillus japonicus. The sequence goes on along the minus strand of NW_020291655.1, from coordinate 452,243 downwards.
GATGAAAATACCACTAGCATCTTCTCCCTCCGTGGTGTGCACATCCACATAGACAACCGCTCCTTGCAAAGCCAGCTTAGGCGCCGGTGCGCTCATGCTCCTTCTCGGGACCTTTGCGCTCTTGGTCGGGCTTGGAGATTGCGGAGGGCGCTTGGCAGGCGTCGATCTCTCATTCTTAGACTCGGCGGGGTGTGTCACCGGGGCGACGGGCCTGGACATGGAGACTCTCTGAAGTCTCGGTGATTTCCGAGGCGACAATGGTGGAACAGTCTGCTGGGTAGGAGCGAAAGTCGAAGTGCGAATTCGGGTGGAGGCACGAATAGGCGAAGCACCTGAGAGCGAGAGACCTCTCTTGCGTGAGATCTTCAGCGGCGAAATTTGACCTTCAGGTTTGAGAGGCACCTTGGAAACAGTGTGTACTGTTTGCATCTGAGGAATTCGGTTCTTGACAGGGGTGAAGAGAGGAATGTTGGAAAAGACCTCATTCTCCTTGTTATCATCAAATGCGTCAATTGCAGAAACCGGGCTCTTCGACGCAGAGGCGATCTCCGTCACTAATTCCTCGCTGGGAACTTCCTCGGTATAGTTGTCAAGGGCAGACTTAACCTCTGTTCCATTTGGCATGTCAACCACAGGGCCTTCCGTCTCTTGGATATCTTCAGAGGGATAGGCCTCTAGTAGGGAGTCCTGACTAGGGTCCTCATAGATCTGAGGGCCGTCCACTTCTTGAGTGACAGGCTCTTCAGTCTCAGCAAGAATAATCTCTTCCGCCTGAGATTGCTGGTTGAGATCTTCGGATATTTGAGGACCATCGATAACTTCAGTAGTTTGCTCAACAGGTTCAGCAGGCTCGGTAGTTTCGGTGTTGTTGGTCCCTGACGGACGAGGGCTCTGGCTAAGGCCTTCGTAGATTTCCGACTCGTCCTCCTCAGACATCTGCTCAGCGTCCTCAGTAGTGCCAGGCTCTTCGAAGGCAGGGGTCCGGCTGAAATCTTCGTAGTCCTCGGGGCCCTCAGTCGCCTCTGTGTCCTGCTCAGCAGTGTCTGCAGACTCTACAGCCTCAGCAGCCTCAGTGTCTTCAACCTGCGAGTCCTGGCTGGACTCTTCGTAGTTTTGGGGATCCACGTTCTCGTCAGCAACTTCTGGTTCAGCCTCCGTAGTCTCACTTGCGTCAATCACTTCCGATTGCACGCTATGGCTAACATCCTCGTGACTCTGAGGATCGTCGTCCTCGACAATTTCAGCGTCGGCCTCGGCCGCTTCTGACTGCGCAGGCTTTTCCGACACAGCATCTTCCGCTTGACTGTCGATTTGAGGATATGTGACCTTTTCTGGGGTGGGAAGTATGTTGCTGGACGACCTGCGGCTGCCACCTAAGGAGAATATACCTTTGCGTGGGCGTTGCGAACGCCGAGGCTGGGATCGCGCGGGACTGCTGGCCTTCCATTGGCTGAATTGCTGTGCTAGAGGTGTGAAACGCGGAGCGTTATCAAATATCGAACGCTTTATAGACCGTCTGAGAAGTGGTGTCGCGGAATTGGAGTCGACAAACGGGTCTTGGTTGCCACTGGTGTCTACCGTGAAGCCCTGCCGAATCGGACTTGGGCTGTCAGCGGTGGACTCGAAGCTCATATTCCGCCGTACAGGGCTGTCTGGTAAAACGCGGACCGGTGAAATGTTCTTCATCGCTCTGTAGTAGGCTTCGCGAATTGGACTCCAAGGATTTTCTGGCTCTTCAACCTCGTATGGCAGGATGGGGACACGACTGCGCGGAACGATCTCTGTTGGTTCAGCAACAACAATGGTGGGCTCATTTTCTTCGAAGACACTATCCTCAACGATATCTTCTTGCTGACTACGGGACAAGTCTTCCTCTGCAGCGTCAACGTCCTCATCAGTCTCCATCATGTCAGGGTCATCTTCGGTATCCGAGGAGTCGAGACGCTGGTCCGCCTGTGCAGGTAGTGTGGGTTCTTCGACAAAGACATCGCTAAGGTCCTTAGCTAAGCTGTTTCGGATGTTGGGGATGGGTGTGTGTTGTTCCTCTGTAGTTGGTTGGTCGATCTCCTCTTCTACAGCTGAGCCAGGTGTTGCCGCGCGTTCCTGGCCAATTGCATCCCGATGGTCGTCTTCAGCATCAGATACTGTATCGGGCATATCTTGGTCCAGATTGACACGGTCATCATTCTGGTCCTGATTGTCTCCATCAGAAGCATCGTCCAGTGTCGCATCCACTGAAATTTCGCGAACAACAAAATCATCATTATGTTCTTCTGCATCGTCATCAGACTCTATACCAACCTGCAGATCATCCCTTTCCTTGTCAGCATGATGTTGAGACTCGGGAATATCCTCGGCAACAGGCTCTCCTAGGGAGCCTTCATTCAACTTCTCAACATTCTCATCGTTGACATCCTCACTGGGCTCCGCATTTTGGTTCTCTTCGAACTCTTCAGCTGCCCCCTGGGTCACTTCCTCGCCAGTCTCCTCCATAGACACATCCACATACTCAGGGGGAGGGTCGACCTCTTCCATGTCGTCAATGTCTGATTCCTCTGCCATGCTTCCAGCATCGTCTTCCATGGCCTGATCTTCGCTCTGATCACCCTCTTCCTCAACGTTTTCTCCGACAACTTCGGCGACGTCTTCGGCAATTGTACTAGCATCATCGTCAACGTACTCAACAGTCTCCTCAGAATCATGTTCAGCGGTCTCCCCATTCGCCGCACTGTTCTCATAGTGGCGTGCTACCGAAGGCGAATGAGGCGGGGTTGTGCTGACAGGGTCGAGTTCGTCATTCTCCTCTGATGCCACGTCCTGAGTCGCTTCATTCTCCTCATCGGCCTGGGTCTCTACCCTGGTTTGCATGAGTCGAAGAGGGGATTCCTCAAGGTGAGAATCGTCAAAAGTATCGTTCTCTCCCGGTTCTTCTTCATTATCATCCTCGTGCTCCGACTCTTCAGGTCCTGGGCTCTTCATGACGGACAGAGAAGCTTTGAACGGAGTGGCGACCTTCTTCGCGGGACTTTGAAGGAGGGACGTGCTATGTCTCAAGGGAGTGGCGGAAGGCTCTGGCTGAGGTTGAGACATGAAGGACGCGCCAAAGAGACCTTTTCTGGGCGACGATTTCAGGGGGGAGTTGCGTCCCGGGGTGAAGTTTGGTTGAGACACCGAGCCGGTACTGGTGCCAAAGAGATTGCCGCGTCGGGGGGTTTCTAGGGACGCTTTCTTCGGAGATAGCCTGAGCGGAGAATTGAGCGTGGGCGACAACGTCGGTTGCGACAAGGGATTAATGTCACTGCGGAGAGTCAGACCGCCACCTCGTCTGGGCGTTTCTCTCATTGTGAAATTGAATGGCGAAGGGGGTGGTCGGCGGGCGGGGCTCGACAGGAGAAGGTTGTTATCGTTGAAGTCGACCGAACGTCGAGGACCGGGCAGTGGGTCGCCATTTTCATCGAGGGACTTGCGGAAGTGTCGTCCAGTAAGATTGATCTTCTTGACTGGGGAGCTGAGTCCGATTTTTTCTGATCCGTGTTTGGGAGGCGATTGGAGGATTGCTTTCATCTGATCCTTGTCCGCACTTAACTCGTCATCCTCGCCATCCGAGCTGGCGTAGGAAGAAAGCCCCTTGGCGACTTGCGTCGCCTTCTTCGGCGAGAGCGGTTTCGACGAGTCGTCCTTCTTCGCTGCCGCAGGCTTGCGGCCCCTACCGGAGGTGGCCGCGGGTTTCCGCACCGGCTTGGACGCAAGACCTCCCTGGCGCCCTGAGGCGGAGGCGGCGCCCCTTCTCCTGCCAGCCGGCGGAGGAGACGGCTCATTCAATTCATCCGCATCCGTATCCGTGGGATCCTGGAAGGTGACTTTCTTCTTCTTGGCCGGTCCGCGCAGCATGTTCGACCTCACGGACGAAGAGTGGGTGGTGATGTACACTTGCCTCGGGGCCTCCTGCGACGAGGAGAAGTCGATATCCGTAAACCCTTTGGCGTTCAACCGCGTGTTTTCCTTCAATTCGTCGACCACCTTCGGCTTCGCAGCCGCGGTCCCCTTCGGTCGACCTCGGGTCTTGGGCGCCGCAGCAGGCTTGTCCGCCTCCTTGGTGACAGCGGCGGCGGCGGGCTTCGCCTTCGGCCTTCCAGCGCGCTTCTTCGGGACCACCTCCGACTGAGCCAGCTCGTCGTCGTTGTCACTGTCCGATTCCGCCGCGGCCGGCGGCGTCGCGACCACCGGGGTCTTTCGTGTGCGCGCGGCTACGGTACTGGCCCCCGCCTTCGCTGCGGGCGGCCTCCCTTTGGGCTTCGCCGTGGCCGTGCCTTTCCCTCTCTTACTCCCGGCGAACATATCGATCTCATCGTCCGTCGTCGCGTCCGCATCCTCCTCGTCGACGGGTCGCTTGGTGGTGGTGGTCGTTGTCGTCGTCGTGACTGACGCGGTCCGGACGCCTCGCTTCCGGGCCTCCGTGGCGGAACTAGGTGCCTTGGCCTTCGTGGTCTTCGGCGCGGTTCTGCTGCTGGCCGTCGTCGTGGTTGTCGTTCCCTTGGTGCGGGTGCGCGTTGCCCGCTTGGGCGGGGACTGTGGGATGACTGCTGCGCGAGCCATGCTGCCTGTTATTCGTGCCTTCACGCGTCGAAGATCGAAGAGTTGCCGTCCGTGTTTGTTGGTTTCCTCCCGCTCACTGTTGCTGTTTTTCGTCAAATGTGTCGCGCGCGCGGGGAGGAGGGAGCCGGGTTAGTATCGACGAATTCACTCTGCTCTCATTGTGTGACTGCTTGTAGTGACAAAACCAATGGCCACTATGTCGGATTGCCCCGATGTTTCGGTATGTAAGATGGTCGTAGCAAGCAGGGCAGGGGGGGGGGCGTTGGGTGTTGGGTGGGTTAAGGTTGTGGTGGAATAAGCTTGCAGCTTTTGGCGGCGAGCGAGCGTTGGGCGTTTCGTCAGAGTTCGAAGCTTGGGTGGAAACAACCAACCAAGACTGCCCGCCGCGTGTTGTCGACCTTGCTTGTTTGGGAAGTCGACGGGGGCGGTTGTCCTGACAACGTGGCACGTGATGGCAGCCCACTCCGCGTCGATCATCTACAGAGATCTACCTAGTATGTATGCACAACGCTGCTCCTTGAACACTTTTACTATGCTTAGTACTGTTCCAATAGATTTACATGATCAAAAAAACACCAAAACCACTCCTTGAAAGGGAATAGCCTGAAAACTTTTACAGCAAAGCGCCCGCAGTCACTGTTGCAGCCAAGGCACCGAGAAATACAGCACGCGACACAATAGCGCCTTCACTGCTGAACACAACAGCCGGCTTATACTCGCTCGGTGTACTAGAGTCCGTCGTGCCGTTCCAGCAGTACTTGTCAAAACACCGATTACAGATATCCGGGACACTGGTGTTGGTGCGTTCGAGCGATCGACTCAGAATCGCGCACCCCACACATGTCGACCAGTCCGTGTCACGGCTGTTGTTACCCATTGTCGCCACGTCGTACCCGTTCTGGATGATCTGATCTCTCTGCGACTCTTCGTATTCCGGTTTGAAGGTGGAAACGTTTGAGTAAGACACATACGGGTAATTGGGAAGGTAGACAATCAGCGGCGCTGGTCCCGTCAGATTTGACGAGTTGCAGCCAAAAAAGGTCGGCCGTGTATTAAGACCCAGGTTGACGAAGGTATTCTGGTCTGGAACCGCTGGGAAAGCAGTTCCGTTTCCGATGCCTGTGGAGTTCAAGCTCCGTTCGTAGGTAGCAACCATAGCAGTACCATTCGGCCAATTGTTATCAGTGTCAGCAGACGAGTCCACCGCGAAGATCACGTCAACATGGCGCTCGGGCTGAATCAAAGGATGGAGTGGGATATTCTGGAGATCTTCACCACCATCTACTAGGTCGAGCATGGTTGCGTTTGCAGCTGGCGATGAGTTGTTGGCCCAATGGTAGAAAGGATTTGGTGTATAGAGCGCAATGTCATAATTCTCTTGCCCAATGTCCTCCAAAACGCTGGTGAAAGCTGACTTCAAAAAGTCCGGGAGAGCTGTAGAGTTAACCTGTAGGAGAAACTGATTGAAAAGACTGGATGAAGTCCCCATGACAAAGCCCGCGTTGTCAAATCCCCTAACACAGCTTTCATTCTTAGGAAGTGACCCGGCCACAAAACGAGACCCGAGATACTCAACAGGCGCAAACCCATAGACGGTAGGGTCAAAGGTGCCGAATTCCCAGGGATTGAATTCGTAGACGGTAGCATTGCTGCTCACAAGTAGCTCATCCGGATACCGACCGTCAGCAACCAGTATCGGTATCGGCATATCAGCCTTTTTGAAGGAATCGGTCAAAGCAATTGATGACCAGGTGTAGTCGATCCCCCCGCTGGAAGCATTGATCAGCTGATAAGAAAGGGCACGACCCCTGGCACATCAAGGTCAGCGAATCTCAAATCTCAGCCTGTGGAGCGTACACTTACCAATAATCGGTAATGGAAGTGTTGAACCCCGCACGCGACTTTCCCTGCACAGCATCATAGATATCCCTATAGTAAGAGGCAGAGTTGAAAAGCTGAATGCCATTCCCTTCTGGCCCCTCAAAGATGGAATTCTGGAACTGCCAAATGTCACCGTCGTCGTACGTCTGCAAATCGGAAATGGTACTGAAGTTGTTCATATAAAGCGAACCAACCAACCAGCCACCGCCGCTCAAGCCAGCCAGGTATGTCGCCGACTGCAGCAAGCCACCAAGCTGACCATCACTGGTGGAGTTGTTCGTCCGGCTATCGAAAGCCTTGATGGCCCCTGCACCGTTCATAAGGGCTCGATAGCCGCCTCCGGACACCGCAATTCCGATATTGGGCAGATCCGATGTGTTTCCGGATACTCGATCGATATATTCCGTTGCGTTGAAGTCTGCAATGGTGACATGGCCGAAGAAGTCTTTGAGGGCGGACTCAGTCTTTCCCCGGCGAGTCTTGAGCCACGAGGTCTCGTTCGAGGAAAGAGTCGATGCACTGCGCACTGTAGGTCGAGTAGCCGAACAACTCACATTGTCCGGGGTGTAGCCGTCGGGGGCGTTGGGTAGCGCGCGCTGTAGCATGAGGTGTTTCCGGTCCCCATCTTCTGCGCTAGTCGTCGCTCCTGTTCAACAATCAGTTAGGAAAGAGGACAGTCACAGAAGAACATCAACATACCAAACAGCAAGCCCGCCAAAATGAGAACTATCGCCGTGAACTCCATATTGACTGTCACCGTCAAGCCGCCTGCAACCAACAGCTGCAAAGCTCGTGTGGAAGATGTCGAAATCGCTGCAATACCAGACCCAGAGCATAAACCAAAGCGCTGAGCTGCCGTTGGGCAGGAGGTTTTGGCTGTTAATGAAGCCCGAGGTCAGCCAAGTATTTGTATTCACCGATTCACCGATGAACATGGGGTCCGGCACAGCTGGCAGGCAGCCTGAAGAGCCACGGCTGCTCATTGGTGTGTCTAGAGATGGAACGCGGCACAATAGTGAATGTGCTATACTAGGTAATCGACGCACTCGGCCGTGGCTGAGCTCGAGCAGCTATGAACCATGGTTCATGGTGAAGCAAAAGCTACTCGGGGTCAATGGGCGTTTGTGGTTCGGACTGCGGCAGACAGCTTCTGGGCTTGGGTCGGAGGAGCTCGCCCTCGTCACTGGCAATTAGGCTGGCGCATTTTGGCTAAGTGTGGCTTCAACTTCACTGACAAGAGCAATCCGACTAATGATTCACTAAATAATAAATAATAATGTGATGCATAGGAGGTGGTCGATCAATCTTGAAGGGAAGACCCTGGATCGGCAGGCGATGGAGGGCTCCAGATTGACTGACGGCTCGGGTAGGTTGACGCAACCCCGCCCCCCAGAAACTTCAGGCCAACCCCGGCATTCCTCCGCCTTTGCTTCGTGTTCGACTGCTTCCATCTCTTCTCGTGTTACTTTGTTACTTTTCAAGCATGGATGACCCCCTCCCCCCCGAACAAAGCCACGTCTGCATTACTCGCAAGCATATCTAATATGAGATCATCATAATTCATTAACCTTTCCACTCAGGCCCTCGAAAGCCCCAGCTGAGCTACCTATCCATCACACGTCCCACTAGCCATGACTGGCCTCGCAGTTCCATCCATGATTTCCAGTCTCTCCCCCTCAATCAATCCCGTCGATACATAATATCCGTCCTCATCGTATACTTGACCCCGCGTATCACCGGATCTCCACCATGCAACAAATCATTTTGCTGAAACACCAGCACCGACCCCGTCCGGGGAAAGATGCGCAGATGGCGCTCCTTCTCCTCGAACCGAGGCAGAAAGGAGGTCGCACCGCCCAGCAGAGGTCCCTGCGTGTCCATATTCACCACACCCTCGCCTTTCTCCACCCGCTTCATCTCCCGCATCAGCTCCGCGCGATCCTGCTCTCCATCCCCATTCAGATAGAGATGGACCGTGTAGTACGAGGTCTCGCGCCCGTCCGGCGTCCGGTAGCGGCCATCCCAGTGCGGCCGGAAGTATTCCCCCCCTTCGTATTTCAGGAAGCGCAGTCGCTCGTTGAGGCGGGTGAGCCGGTAGACGGCGTTGCGACCGGCCAGGCCTGTCACCCGGGGCTGGTGGTCGATCACCTCGATGCCCCCCAGCTCTTGCAAGAAGGGCCGCAGCCGGGCCAGCAGCTTGTTCGCCAGTTCAGGCGAGTCGTAGATAATCCGCCCGCAGTTGCGTGTGTCTACCGCGAGCGCCTGCTTGCCGTTCCCTAGGTTGATCATGGCGCGCTCCCAGGTGGGTTCGCGGGCGGCGGCGGCGGCGGCGGCGGCGGTCCGGTCCCCGGGCTTCGTTGACGGGATGGTGCTGGCCTCGGCTAGACGAAGAAGCTCGTCGCATTCCTCCTTGGTGAATGCATTGTCAATGACTGCAGCGCAGAGGTCTTTGTATTCGGGCAGCGGTGGGTTGGATTGGGTAAAGTCGATGCGGTGGCATTGAGCGTTGGCCGGGGGTTGTGCGGGGAGGAATTCCGCCTTTGTTCGCCAAGCCATAACGAGTTCGGCGCAGAAGATTTTTGGTGGTCTCTTGAAGTGAACTCGAGGTATGGGTCTAGATTATATAGAGTCGATTGGAGAAACTTTGAAAAACTCATGGCGTAAGGGGCAGAGTCAACTTGAATAATGACCCTCAAGCGAGGCTTAAAAGTTAGCACTGTTCGGGACCCCGACTCAGCCTCGTGAGCAGGCAGCGAAGGGAGACACAATCTAGTGGGGGCTGAGGCTTAAGCAGATTGAATCATGGCCTCCTCCAGCAAGAAGCACTGAGACTTTGAGTATTCAAGTCCATAACACACACAAAGAGCAGTAAAGACAATCGGTAGGATCATTTGTCCTGATCGGCTAATCTCAATATCCATAATGCCTGCGGGGTGATGCCAAAACAACAATGCTTAACACCCAAGTCAGACTTTTCTTCCTCCGCCCTACTGCACGACTCATTCCATAACCTCCAAGTCTCATAGTACTGCCCTCTTATGAGGTCGCAAGTGCTGAAGGTAAGACTGCACGTAGAACTTCAAAAACAATAGCATCAGTAACAGAACAAACGCACATCCAAGGCACAGCGCATAAGCCTCAGTACTGTCTCTAATGCATCTTTGTGTCTTCATGCCCCGAGACTGCTGTTCTTTTGAGCGTTGTGCTGTTATGTTGAAAGGGGTGTTCTGAGGTTGATCACGTTGCTCAGGATGAGAGCCAGAAAAGGGAACATCATATTCAACGTGGACGGACGATAAGCCTAATATGCTACCGACGAAGAATTGCATGATTTGAAGCTGCGTCAATGAAGCTTTGGTCGAGAGGAGAACGGGGATGCGCAACGCGGTCATGCTGTAATATGTATACTTTGCGTCGCCATATTAGCATATGTGGCATGGTATTAGAATGATTCAACGTGACAGTACTGACCATCACGGTGTGCACAGCCGAGTTGAAGAGGATGGCGATTATCGTGGCTGAAGCGATAAACCGCATTCCCACACAACCCCAGAAGATGACGCCAGCATGGTGGTATATGTGCAATGTCGAAGCCTGGCGACCTTTGGCAAGTATGATCACGGTGTCGAGTGGTTCATACAACTTCGACAAATAGAACAGCCAGGAGATCAACTTCAACCTCGACGCATATGATTCGTACTCCGGAAACTGACCCCCATGGCATACAATGTCCGCCGCCCGGCTCAGGTACAATTTGTCTTGCTTGTCCGGCCATGCGGAAAAGAGTGTGTTCAGCATAGCGGCGAATGTCCAGGCCGAGAAAGCTGTTAGAATTAGATTGTGTAGTATCACTATGTTAGGGAAGACTTTTGTGCGACTGATTGCCCACGGTTTCCGTTCTCTGGCATTGATCTTGTTGAAACATATTACAACCAGAATGTACAATATACTTATCGTGGTTGCAAACCGCAAGTCTGTAGAGACTGTGTATAAGGATGGAGAAAGCTGGTAATTTCCGAAGGAGAGTGCCGATTCGGGAAATGGAAGGGAATGGCTTGAGCCAAGAGCGTCAGGATACTTAAATAGGGTGGAAGGTGGTAGGGTCAGTCGAAGAGCCCGTTGTGTCAGCATGGCAGCAGACACTTGAACGAAATCAACACAGATCAAAGAGCGAGCGTGGTAGTCTTAGTGATCCGAGGTCCTGGCCATCGGGTGACTCCTGATCAGCCTCGGCCAAGGCATGCGAAGCACGCCAAATTTATGTGATTGGGCCTATATGATATATAAATTAAAATCAACTAAAACGTATTTATATAATTGAAATTACGCGAAAGACTATGTAAGGCAGGCTGTTTATATATGCAAGGAATCGCGCGAGGCGGTCCTTATGGGTGAGGTGGTTCTTGCGGGCGAGGTGGTTCATGCAAGGTGACGAGAGACCGCTCGGCCAAAAGAGTGTCGAGACGCTGATCTGGCTGATCGTCTGCTCCAAAGGATCCTCGGATTCCTGTCACAAGGAATCGCGCGAGGCAGTCCTCGCGGGCAAGGTGGTTCTCGCGGGCGAGGTGGTTCATGCGAGGAATTATGCAAGGAATCGCGCGAGGCGGTCCTTATGGGCGAGGTGGTTCTTGTGGGCGAGGTGGTTCTTGCGAGGAATCGCGCGAGGCAGTCCTCGCGAGAAAGGCAGTCCTCGCGGGCTAGGTGGTTCTCGCGGGCGGTATATAGCAGTAGAATCTAAAACAGATCACATGATCTGTCTTCTGCACACTAGCCGGCCGACCAATTATATTGCTAGAAAGCTGTTAACATCCACCAATCAGCGCAGCTGATCACTCGTCACCCGATGGCCAGTCCCTTGTAGAGCTCAGCACATACGTGCTTCGCAATCAAGAGCCCCTTGATGCGCAGGCCGGATGCACCAAAGTCGGAGTTGGTTGATGATCGCTCATTCTGTATTGAAACCAACCCTCTGTGCTAAAAGAGACAAGATACCTCAAGAGCTTATGAATTGCTGTTGGGCACCATCAAGGCAAGACCTCAATCGCGTTCTGGGAGGAGGAATCAGGGATTGTTTGTTGGGAGTTGAAGTCCGCCCGAACCGGAAGCTGACCCCGGACTTTCGACCGAATGTTCATCTCATGCCTTGGCAAGACTTCAGGTGACTGCTGATTCGTCACCACAGTGCCTTGGGAGCAAACTCACAGTTCTAGGTCTACACTCTACTGCATACAAGTTGATTTCCTTCATTATGGCCCTATACGGCGAAAGCTTGCATATGAAAGCCAATACTCGCGACACCGGCATTGCGCCTAAAAGATGATTTTTCAATGTGGTAGGTGGTATGTCCTCTCGAAGACAAACACGGCTAGAATTCGACTAACACTTGACCATCAAAGCTGAGTGAAGAGCTCCCGGGCTTGTTCTGGAGCTACCATTGGCTACCTTAAGGGCACAGGTTCAGGAACACAGGCATAAATCCCATAGAAGTCCATCGGGACACACATCGATTTCGTCCTACCATACTTGATCGATGAGCCAACGATCGTCAAATATGACTCTCTACACTAGCAAATCGGAACATTCGTTGTTGATAGGTGTTGCTTTCTATATCCAACGAGGACTCTCATTTGCTGTGTCGAGGCGGTACATGAGCAAAGTTCGTGAAATAACTCCAGCGGCTGTTTCACATCAGGTCAAAATAGGGTGGTGTTTTGGGCAGTCATCAGTTCTTAGAGCTGACAGATTGTTTTCATTGAAGGTCTTCAGCCAATTTGATTACGATGAGTGAGAGCTCTATGGATATGATCGAATGCCATTCTTCCTCATCCTCGACGACCATTAACTTTGACTTTGTCTTCTGTCTCAAGTACTGCAGTGGGAAGTATGGAAGAAACCAACACAGTCCCCGATGATTATCAGAAGAGAGATCCCACTAGGGAGCCGATGACTAGACTAAACTGGTACAAACATTTGGATTGGTGGGGAATCACCTTCACAATGATCGTTCCTCTCTACGGCTGGTACCAGTTCTGGAAGGCGCCTCTGCACCCAAAGACATTCATCTTTGCGGTAGTATTCGGCCATATTTCGGGATTTTGCATTACTGCGGGTAGGTAACACATCCCACATCATTGCTTGAATCACCATTACTGACACTGCGTGAAACATGCTAGGTTATCATCGACTCTGGGCCCATGCATCCTACTGTGCTACCACACCACTGAAAGTATTCCTCGCCATTGTAGCGGGTAGTGCCGGCCAGGGCCCGATCGAATGGTGGGTGCGCAGTCACCGTACGCATCATCGATATACCGACACTGCCAAGGATCCATACTCTGCCCACAAAGGACTTCTATACTCCCACATGGGATGGATGCTGTTCAGGAGGGATGCCAGGATCTACCACGGAATAGACATGTCTGATATCAACGATGACTTTGTGGTCCGGTGGCAAAGTCGCTACTATGGCGGCATCTTGCTGGCAATAGCGTTCTTGTTCCCACAGTTGTCTGTGGCCTCGGCTGGGGCGATTGGAAAGGCGGCTTTGTCAATGCCGGTGTCATCCGAATGTTTGCAGTTCAGCAGGCTACATTCTGCGTGAACTCCCTAGCCCACTGGATGGGGGAGCAACCATTTCATGATAGAAACTCTCCCCGCGATCACCTGGTCACGGCTATCATTACGCTTGGAGAGGGACACCACAATTACCACCATGAGTTTCCTACGGACTACCGCAACGGAGCGGGCCGGTGGCAGTGGGATCCAACTAAGTGGGTGATCTGGTTGTGGGAGCAGATGGGCCTTGCATACGACCTGAAGCGTTTTTCTACACATGATGTTGACAAGTGCCGTCTGCGACAGGCGCACAAGAACCAAAAGTCACACTTGGACTGGGGCTTTTCTATGAAAGACTTGCCAAGAGTCTCATGGAAGGACTGCATAGTGCAAGCAAGAGACGGCAGGCGCGCACTGATTGCTATCGATGGAGTGGTCCATGATGTATCGAGCTTTCTGCCCGAGCACCCTGGAGGCAGTCTGTTACTCGAGAATGCCATCGGAAAAGATGTCTCTGAAATGTTCATGGGAGGAGTGCACATGCATTCTAAATTGGCTCATATGAAGCTTGCTGCCTTGAGAGTGGCCGTCATTCGTGCGGCATAATGATTAACAAGCAGATAGCATAGTTGGAACAAACCAGGTGAGCGCAATAACTCCAGGGGTCTTGAGAGTCTTGCAGTACCTGGAGGATTTTTCTACCACAATGTTCACTTAGCTGGGTTTAGAAACATCCTCTTTCCTATTGAATGTGTCTAGGGGACTTGCTTCAGACGCTTGTGTGGTCGATACCTGTTCGCCTATTGAGGCCGGTGTATGATCAAGTACAGGAAGGTTGAGTGGTATTTCTTAACCCAAACTTCCATATATGCTTTAGACAAAAGCGATTTAATCAGATTGAAGCCACGAAACACAGTACTAGGTACGTATGGGGATCGAGTGTAGGGCGTGCCGCCGAGCTCGATCCACAGGGCGTGCCGCTCAATGTCACCCCCAGGGCGCGCAGACACGCCCTACTCAAGACATACCGATAACGGACATTGAAAATGACTAAAGCTACGGCCAGGATGTATATATATGCATTGAAAGGGGATTGAGTAACAGAGAGCGCCAGTGCCTTGCGAATCACCGCTTGAACTCTCTCCATCACCATCACCACCATGGGTTCCTCACAACCGCTCGACGCCTCTCGACTGACATATACCTTCACAGCGACTCCACGCGAGGTACCAGACACCCAAACCCTGAGCAGCACCCAGAAGACAATATGCACCGACCACATGATCACCGCGTCCTGGAACGCCGAGCACGGCTGGTCCGCGCCGGAACTCAAGCCCTACGGCCTTCTGAGCCTTGACCCCAGCGCCTCGTGCCTGCACTACGCGTACGAATGCTTCGAGGGCCTCAAGGCCTACCGCGGTGACGACGGGAGACTGCGAATGTTCCGCACCGACCGCAACACCCGGCGCCTGCTGATGTCCGCCCAGCGCATCTCCCTCCCCGAGTTCGACCCGGACGAGCTCGAGAAGCTCGTCTACACATTGCTCTCCGTCGACGGGGCCAAATGGCTTCCCCGAGATCGCGCGGGCTCCTTTCTGTACGTGCGCCCGACCATCATCGGGACGGACGCGCAGCTCGGCGTCGCGCGGCCGACGGAGGCCCTCCTCTACATCATCGTCGGCTACATGGCCCGCCTGGACACCCCGGCCGGCGGGAAACGCCTGCTCACCAACCCGGACGACACGGTGCGCTCGTGGGTTGGCGGGTTCGGGTATGCGAAAGTGGGCGCCAACTATGGGCCGGCCGTGCTGGCGACCCAGGAGGCCTTCCGGCAGGGATACCATCAGATCCTGTGGCTGTATGGGCCGGACGGATCCTGCACGGAGGCCGGCGGGAGCAACTTCTTTGTGGTTTGGAAGCGTCCGGAGGATGGGAAGAAAGAGCTTGTCACGGCCCCGTTGGATGATCGGCTGATCCTGGATGGGGTCACCCGCCGCAGTTGTCTGGAGTTGGTGAGAGAGCGGTTGAAGGGCGCGGTGGAGGTCTCGGAGCGGAAGTTCACCATCGGGGATCTTCTGGAGGCCGCGGCGGAGAACCGTCTTCTGGAGTCGTTTGCTGCTGGTACAGCGGTAAGTCTTGTTGTTTTTGTGCTTTTCCTGTCTGGCTGTGGAGGGTGGTATTCTGATCATTCTATAGTGGTTCATCACTCCCATCTCGTTGATTCACCACCGTCAACAAGACATTCGCATCCCAACTGGACCGGATGGAGCACCCGGTGACATTACGGGCAAGCTCAAGGAATGGTTGGGGGATATGATGTATGGACGAGTAGAGCATGAATGGGCAAGAGTCGTGGCTGAGAGGGGAGAGAACAATGCATAGTCGCATACTAGAGCCCGAGTGGTTCTTATTCATCAGAGTATAGAGAGGGTCAGGTAATAGACAATATCCAAAGATCCTTAGGATCCTGACCTTCCGGCGGAAAGACCACCTGTTCCAGCATCTGCGCCTTGTCCACCGCCTGGAAACCATGCCACTCACCGACGGTTGGAAGAATGTGGCCACGAACTTCTCGTCCCGTTGTGGATTCTGCGATAGTCGGATGACCAGCTGGGACGATCGAGCTGATCATTTAACCATGCATTTCCGCCAGGGCTGTACCATGGCCCAGTGGAAAGGCGACCATGAGTTCCCGCCGGACATCGCCGTACAAGTGAGACACAGCGTGCCTCCGTATCTGCTCGACTTTGAGTCCCGGACCTTTGTTCCCTTCTCTGCCACAAACGGTGCTGTCAATGATCATCTCTCTCAGATGCTCTCCCGGGCCAGCTTTCGAAACGCACTGGGCGAGCCTAAGACGCCTCCTGACCCGGGAGCTCTGCAGCCGGAGTTGCCTCAGTTGGATTGTTACACTGAAGTGCTTACTCGCCATCTGAGTCATTTTGCGCGAGAGATGATGAGCAGCGGCGTGGTTCCGACGGACCAGATGTTCCAGTCAGAAGCGAGGCGTATGATGTTTGGTTCTGAAGACCAATGGGACCAAACATTGGCTGATGTTCCGGAATGGCTGGCTAGATTTCGCCGAGAGCAGGGCAACGATGGGACCCTGCATGCATAGAGGTATCTCCCTTGGATCCGGTAATTCTACCACAGTTATCGGCAGTTGAACGGTACGAAACATCCCTCGGCTTCTCGCGTCAAAAATTCTGAGGACTATGGTCTATTTGAATACTCCTCCACAACAAGGCCACTGCTCTGCCTCAGCCGCGACCCGTACCGAATAAAGGCAAATGGTATCCCGGCCAGAGCAAAAGCCAAAAACCCCAGAAGTGAGCTGGCCCAGTGGATGCCCAAGTGGGTGTACATTGGGGTCGCGGCGAAAGGCAGAACCACCGCCATTATAGCCCTAGTCGCACTCGCGGCCGCCTGCGCGGATGCCGAGGCTTCCTTATAAGCATCCGTCAGGTAGTTCAACATGGCGGCGAAGACCAGGAAATAGCCGAAACCAAAGAAGATCCCAGCCATCATGGGTAGAGCTGGGTGGAGTCTGCGATACGAACTCCAGCTAAGCCAGAAAAGCGCTATGACAATTCTGCATTGGTCAATCGAAGACAAGGCGATTGGTTGAGGTCCATGCACATACGAAACGGCCCCGACACATGCAAGTGGCAGACGGCGGTATTCTTCGACCAAGGCCCAGGATTTGTTTGCTGCGATGGCTTTGCTATGAATCGAGGAGTAGACAAGCACAAGGCATAGGCCGAGGAGGGAGCCGAAAATCACTATCGGTGGAACAAAGAAAGAAAGCCAAGTCATTATTGAGTATTCAAAGTGCCGCACGCGGAAGGGTCAAGCGATATACATACTGGGAATAAATGCCAAACCATTATCACTGGTCGAAAGACGGTACAGCCCTGCCATTGTTGAGTGGAATGAATCAAGAACAAGAACAGTATGCCGTACACGACAGCAAGGTACAGGGATGTGAAGGCAACGATGGGCTTTCTCACAAGCATGAGAAACGGCCGACTGAAGATCTTCCTGGCCGAAAAGGCCTGAGCTCCGGGAGGTTGACGGGTCTCCCCCCTGAGAGCAATCCTTCATCGCGTTCTTCAGAATAATTACGGGAAGGTATGTCTCTGGCAGCAATATGATGACTGGAACACCAGCACCAGCAGCCATCAGCGCTACCCAGAATACCCAACGCCACGAGAGGAGAACCGTGAACCCGGAGACCAAAGGCCCCGCCATCGGGCCAGCCATCGCCACGAACATGAAAATGGCCATGGCACGGCCGCGTCGTTCCGGATCCTCATAGATGTCACTGTACAGCCCGCTGAGAACGGCGTTGGGGGCCGACGCGTTGAGCCCGCACAGAAACCGGAAACCTAGCAGAGCTTCAAACGCCGGCGCTAGTGCACACGCCAGAGTGAACAGAGTGAACGCTAGATAGGTGGCGATGAGGACGGGCCGGCGCCCGAGGTATTCACTCAGGGGTCCGAAGAACAATGGGCCGACCACGAAACCGACGAGGTACAGCGAATTCAGGAGCACGAGGCGGGCATCATCTTCAGATACTTGAAATGCCTGCGCTATTGCCGGCGAGGCTCCCGAGGGCAGTGAAGCACCCAGAGAGCCATTGAAGGCGAAGATGGTGCCTGCTAGGACAATCTGTTTCTTTCGGAGCTGTGTAGCCGGATGTATCTGTCAGGACGCGCATGAGGGTAAACCATCAGGAGATTTGCAAAATAATACTTTACTAAAGTCCACGGCCTTCCTCATTGGCGACACTTGCCCGGATAGTATTTCGGCCTCTGCAATCTCAAACACTTGCGAGACCATCACGGCTTCTGACAGTCTGCAAACGGCTGCGATAATGCGTCAGTTGCTTTTCCGTGAATTTTCTTCGGGAAGAGAAGTCCTGCTTGTATCGACGGCGCCTAACATTTGGTTAAGGATTCACTAGTACCTAAGTTATATGGATACTACATAGCTATTTTTAACGCCCTACGGAAGATGAGTCTATAGTTTCAGTAATTCGGTGGGCCCTGGCACGCCCTTTCCATCGCGCGCGCCCTACATGACAGACCCACAAATCCCCGAATTGGAGGTCCACCACGGCGGCCAGTTGGATGGAATGCTGGTGCTATTGCCATTGCCAGTGCGTGCAATGTTCCTTCCAGACCTTCAATACCTAGTCAAGGGCACTGACTTTCATCCCGCTTATTCTCGAGGATTTGGCCATCGACCCGTAGATACTGGGCCTGGTGCCGCCTACTCCATCCAATGTTTGGGATCGGCTTGATACGCCCGCCCGGATGATGAAGGCGGTAATGCACGTTGTTGGACGAGAGAGGCTTGCTTACTGGGTGACTTTGAAGAAGACGATTTCGGCTTTGCTGCGCGGTAGTACATACAGTAAGTACTCTTTAGATGGAGCAAACCTCGCTCTATGGCCATGGTTGTTGTTGGATTCATACTTGAAGACGCATTTGACGGCTAATATGGCTGTGACTTACTTGTCCTTAGACAAAGTAGGGCCTGTTCGAAGACTAGGTATTTTTATGTATTTTTCCCCTATGACAAGGCTGGAAGATATTAGATTTCTTTCTGAAATACTCAGAAATCCTTAATGTTAAGAAGTTAGGGTATATTACTAGGTCCGAGGGGGAGATTGCCAAACTCTTGGACTTTTGTATGTTATATGAGTATAGGGTATTTCAGAGGTAGTCTACCACCAGACTGCCTATGGCCTTAACCCTCTCAAGATACATTCTCCTAGATCGATTATAGGCCACGTCGAGATGTTCCTCTGCACCGATAGCCTCCATAGCTATATATAGCGTGGGACTGGTAAATTATACTGACTTAAGCTATGTGATCACTACCTGGACTGCTAGACAATAAATGTGCTGCGGCTTCATACAATCTATTTTGGTAGAGTTGTAAGCATGCAAAGCTATGACGTATGGCAGTGACACGTGCACAGACGTGTCACCACACCATCTGGTGTATTTCACATTGAGTGCCAACAACCTGAATGTAAATGAAAATGACGCCAGTCAGCGAAGCAATAGCTGGAAAAATCCAGGGACCCTGCATTGAAAGGGACCTGCGTGGAGCCAAGCCATCCAATGAACCGGTCGGTGGCGGTGGAGCTTCCGATCCCCAATACTGTGACGTCACCTGCCACTCTTTCCCCATCCATCTACAGAGGAAGTTGATCGCCTTTAATTCTCCAGCGTGTCGCCCCTCGATGATTTTCCTCTTTCCAGTCCATCGCAGGCCTCTGAGAATTTCCGGCTGAACGACCACTGGGTGCTTGGAACGATGAGGGTGTCGATCATTGCGCGTCAGGCCCTTGTGCAGGCCTCTCTTCTCTCAATTGCCTCCGCTATTCCCGCTCCAACTGCTTTCCCCAGCACCAACTACGACAACAATGCCGCTGCCGCCCCGCCAGACCCGGTCATCACCCCTTCCCCCGTCGAGTACAACCCTTCTCCAGTCGTCCCAGTCGCGCGTCGGAATATCTTGAGTGATGTGGATTCGGATATCAACAGCGTCCTCTCAGGGCTTGGGTCGGACCTCCCCTCGTGGGTCGCATCGGGGGTGCCCAACTTCTTCCAGGGGTTTCCCACGGGAGATGCTGTCGTGAGCTCCCTCGGCCTAAACAGCGCTCAATTGGCAGCACTTCCCACCAATGTCTTGAACATCGACCCCTACGCCAATTGGACCAGCTCCGGCTGGAACGTCCGCTTCCACGGAAACGTTTACAAGCAGCCTAACACCTCCGTCTCCGACCTGAACAAGCTTGCCAATGTCTTTCTTGGGAACACAAGTATTGAGGATCTGCCGGAGTCCCAGCAGGCCCAGGCACGCAATCTGACAGCCGAGATTCTGGTGGTTCAGCAGCCGCACGTTGCCGTGAACACCATCCACCTCGAGCCGGCACCGAGTCAGGGAGCCAGTGGAGAGCCCGGGGGCGGCGGCGCATCCAACACCACCGGCGGTACACAAGACCTGACTCTTCCTTACAACACCACCGTTGAAGGTGATTTTGATGTCTTCGTGCCGATTGACAGCAACGGCCTGACCGCGGGAAATGAGACCTCGGCGATCCAGAGACTCAACACTTACGTGAAGGGCGCATCGATCGGAAATAGTACCGCCTACTTGGTGCCACCCAAGGGTCTCACCATCGTGTCTGACATTGACGACATCCTCCGGGTCACCAAGATTTATGAACCGGAACAAGGCTTGCTCAACTCGTTCGCTCGCCCCTTCACGCCGTGGGAGAACATGCCTGACCTCTACCGCAACTGGTCCATCAACATCCCGGACATGCATTTCCACTACCTGGTAAGTTTTCTGGGCTCTCTGCATGTCTTGGAAACTAATTGTCGCAGACTACCACGCCCGAGCAAGTGACCAGAAACTACATGCAGTTCATCTACACCCACTACCCCGGCGGCTCGTTCGACACCCGTCCCCTCAACTTCAGCGACGTCTCGGCCACCCTGTCGATCCGCAAGTTCTTATTGAAGAAGGTTTTCGAGACCTTCCCCGAGCGCAAGTTCATCCTGATCGCGGATACCAGCAACAGCGATGTCATGCGTGACTACCCCGAGATGGTGACCGACTTCCCCGGACAAGTCCAGTGTATCTGGCTCCGCAACACCTCGGCCACCGACTCGGGCGACAAGTTCCCGTACGACACCTCCGGGTTCAAGAACCTGAATCAATCGCAGTACATGTTCTTCCTGCATCCAAACGACCTCACCAACCTGGATGTCGCGAACGGCCAATGCTACAACCAGTCCATTGCCCAGAACCTGACCTTCAGCTACCAGGGGCTGCCCTTTGGACTTGGGGACGACCCCACCTCGGTCAATGGGTCCGCGAACGGCACGGAGGAGAATGCAGCTAGCGGACTCTCGACGAGGGGGGCTGCTGGTGCGCAGAGCGTGATGGCCTTGGTCGCGGCGATGTTCACGGCCACGTTCATGTTCTTGTAGAGTCATGTCGATACGAATCATGTTATAATGTCTGTAGATCTCATATACATCACATAATGGATTGAGATAAATCTTACTTTGAAATCTCCTTACCTCCAGTCCCTGGAAAGAGAGAATTGCATCCTTCAGGCGGGGTTCCGAGTCAGTTCCTGCTGTCCATTCCGTTTCCATTACAGCAACAGCTAGCACACCTGCATTGACAATGCTATTGTGCGCTGGCATCCAAAGTCAATGGTCAGAAACACGTCACCCTGTCGCATTGTACAATAGGAAGGGTAGAGCTACCGGATGTCTCCCGGGGATGGCAGATGAGATCCCGAGAGCAAAGTGAGTAATTTGTTCCCTGGTCACACGTCTACTGTAAATCTGGCCAGGCATTCGTACGTTTCGTCGGCGGCCGGGCACGGACCACCCGTTGCTATCCTCGGTGGTTGTCTAGAACCTGGGGAGGACTCTGCAAACTCCCACCTCGAGATTTTTGTGGGTTGTGCTCACGGGATCAGGTACGTATGCACAGTACAGAGTACGGTGCTGGGGTTGACAGTTTCGGGACATGAAGCTACGGAAGGAAGAAGGAAGATGAGGGCGGCTATCGTTGGCTGGAATTGCTGCAATTGCTGCAATTGATGAATCAACATTAGGTCCGAAGGTTCCGAGATCCCCAACGGGATGCTCAGGGCTGCTGGCCCGGGTTCCCCAGATGGGAAATAGATAGTGCTTGTGTCGTGTAGTATGTGGGGAAGAAACTAATGATAACTTATTTTTTGACGATGATTTGCAAGCAGAACAGAAACAGAAGCACCCTTTTCATCGATTCTCAACCCCTCCCACTCCCCCTCACCCGCCGCGTTATGCGTTCTGTTAAATAGTCTGGGGAAAGCGGGTCTCCGGGCTGGGTCACCTGCGCACGCCCCAGGGTTGGCTTTGCGCCCATTCGGCTGGCCGATTCGGATCTGCCTATCTTACTTACCCTTCTATTTAGGGGTGGAGTACAAACTGTGTGTTCTGTGGACAAGGATGAGGAATGAGTCTCAAGATTCTGGGCTGGATGGTACAGTAGACAGACCCCTTGGTTTTGGTTAATGGTGTCTAATATCAATTAATCCAGGAACACCGAACGGCTATTGGGCGGCGTGGGTTCTAATCCTGGCTCCGAGTACAGGAACTATAGTACTGTACAATCCGCTGCAGCCAAACAATCCAGGTCCAGGTCCAGGTTCCAGGTACACTACAGGGCTTCATGTGTATGTCGATAAGGGCATGGATACCGTGGAATGTGGACACATACACATACCCAGTCACTAATCTCTACAGGGGTGGAAGGGATCGGGATCTGGAGCAAAGAACCCCGTGACTAGCTGGCAGGAAGATATGCCCCCAAAATAGCCACGCCGAATCTTCCATAACTGATCGAAGTCAGGCTTCCAGAACCGCCCAGCCCCAGTACCAATTGGCCCTCGTGACCATCCCAAGGGTGGTTCTCGACCCGACCTTGAAGATTTGCTTCCTTTCCGTATAGCCCGGCCTTGCCTCCTTCCCCGGATTTCCTGATTCGGTAACCCGAGTTAGGACTGGCACCGGCCTGGGACTTGAGCTCCTGGGGTTACGGGTACTATTCTCGTGATACTGTACTGTACCAGGTTATCTGCTGCTTTTTGGGATTGTGACTTTGGCTTGGCGGAGGCTACGCGGAGAACTTGCTGATGGTAACAATATCGTTACTTCATCATGATTCAACATCACCATGTGGGAATTGACTAGCTGTTTTGAACAGCCTGTCTGCTGTTCTTCCTCCATCTCACAGATCGGAAATGGCTGCCATGCTTCACACTTGCCACGACTGCATCCCCCGGGTCTGGACTGCGGGCCACCGCTCCCCTCGCTGCCGGTTCTATTTCTCCGGATTCTGCTTTGTCCTCATGACTTCCCCCTCCCCCATTGCCAGGACTACTACAGGGTACTGTCCTGCTTTCCTATTGAGGCAACCCTTGGACCCATTGTGAATCATTTAAAAAGCTTCTGCGCCCATCGTCAAGTCCCCCAAACCATCAACCTTGTCGTCTGCCGTTGCGCGAGCCCGCTTTCAGCTTCCAGCGAACTGCTCCACTCTGGAAATCTATACCTATCGCTCTACCTCTCCTCTTAGCCCAGACAGCTCAAGCACAGTACATCATGTCCCTGTCCCTTGAGACCACCGACGTTGCGCCCGCTCCGGTCCCCGTCCCAGCCCATAATGGCCCCGCTCTCGGCTCCACGTCGCGGATGCCCGAGTTCAGCCTGGCTGGGAAGGTGGTCTGTGTCTCTGGAGCAGCCCGCGGTCTGGGCTTGACGCAGGCCGAAGCTCTGCTCGAAGCTGGGGCCAAGGTGTATGCGCTTGACCGTCTCGAGGAACCCGTGAGCTGCCCTACACAAATCACCCGGTGACACTTCCTAACGTGCCGTCGTCTAGTCCCCCGAGTTCGCTATCATTCAGAAACGCGCGCAAGCGGAACTGGGCACAGCGCTACACTACCGTCGCATTGACGTGCGCGACACGGAGCTGCTGAACACTGCCATCGAGGCCATCGCCAACACGGAGGGTCGGATGGATGGGCTGGTCGCCGCCGCGGGGATCCAGCAGGAGACCTCGGCGTTGGAGTACACGGCCGCGGACTCGAACCGGATGTTCGAGGTGAACGTGACCGGCGTGTTCATGACGGCGCAGGCCGTCGCAAAGCAGATGATTCGCTTTGGCAACGGCGGCAGCATTGCACTGATTGCCAGTATGAGTGGTACAATCGCCAATCGGGTATGTGTCTGTTCTACGTGACTTCCCCGCTTTTTTTGGTCGGGGATACCGCGTCACCCCCCCCCCCCCCCCCTTGTCATCTTGACATCACGTACGTGTCCCGCTGACTGTTCTGGAGGGCCTCATCTGCCCCGCGTACAATGCCAGCAAGGCTGCGGTGATCCAGCTGGGTCGCAACCTCGCCATGGAGTGGGGCCAGTACAACATCCGGGTCAACACGATTTCCCCGGGGTATATCGTGACGGCGATGGTGGAGCAGCTGTTCGTGCAGTTCCCCGAGCGTCGCGAGGAGTGGCCGAAGCACAACATGCTGGGACGCCTGTCCACGCCCAACGAGTACCGGGGCGCGGCGGTCTTCCTCCTCAGCGACGCCAGCAGCTTCATGACGGGCAGCGATCTGCGCATCGACGGCGGGCACGCCGCGTGGTGACGTTTGTCGCCGGTTTCTTATCTGCTTCTTGTTGCGGTGTCGCACGGCGTTCATCTGTGAAAGCGAAGCGTTGATTGACTCGGAGTACTGTTTACCATATGCGCATGACGTACATCTACGAGGGGGCGATGATGGATTTCTCATTTCTTGTTCCGCGGTGCTGGTGTCTGGGCTATTAACTTTAGATAATTGGGGCTGTATTTAGTACGACCACAAATGCACACAGTGGTCTGACCGTAATCTACTGGAGGCTGATCAGTTCGATCTGGGGATTCTCCATAACCCACCCACTTTCCCACTTAGCGTCCGATCTCACTGACATGCACTTGACCCACCTACCTCATTCTTTGGCACATCATCTGCCAGATTTCAGGTTCCTCCCAATCTGGCCTTCTCGTTCCAGGCAATCATCGGCGGTACTGACTAGGGAAACGGCCAAGAATTACACTGGAAGGAGAAAACCTGAGAATTTCCCCCCCCTCCATCCGGGAAAATAAACTCTGTGCCCCGCCCCGCACCCGCACTTGGCCTAAGTTACACATCTTTCTTTACCTAATGCCCACGCGATCATCAGTTTTGCCCCCCCACCTCCTTCACCTCCGCACGAACAGTGACTTCTCCGCAAGGTTTTAGTTCTGGTTCTAGTTCATGAGGATGACATCAGCCACGTGTCATTGCAGGCACGGGGGACATCACCTACCTGATATTCCTTGTACTGTACTCCTAAGTGCTAGTAACCTACTAGTATTAGTACCGTACACTCGTGTACACTCGTGTAGGCTGGTCCCCATCCAGTATGTTCTACATATTGAATCACACCATAGTCAATTGACTGGTTCCAACAGAATAGAATACTTTGTCGAGAATGGAACCAGAGACCTTCAATATTCCAACCAGTAATCATGCAGGATGGCAGCAAGCACTGCTGCTCCCTAAGCCGGAGTATGTACCGCACAGTACCGCACAGTGCAGTAGGCTACTGTATATGCGCAGGGGGTTAGTGCTGTACTGTACTGTACCCAGTGCCACCCACCACATCCAAAGTATTCTCATTCCGGGTAAACGCTGCCCTCGCTCGTGACTTTTACCTGCTTCGTAGATTTGCTGGATGATGTGAAGACTCAAAACACTCCTGTTCTCTTCGTAGACACGAATGCAGTATCCCCGGATTGAATGGTCCGAGTAGATCCGTTGGTGGGGTGTGGACTGGAGTGGGATTGGTGATTCCGGTTAGTGGATTCAATTGTATGGTCTCCTAGGGTATGTAATGTATGGTCCTCACGTGGGTGGCATCGATGAGTCGATATCGGTAGGTACATGCGTGTTCGCTCGTGGATCCCCTGCGGGCTTGGTCTGGGGTTTGTGGGGGCGGGGGATAAACCAGCTAGAGTACCTAGCTTAGGGTTGGTGTGTGAAATTCGGGGTCGGGTCTTTGAATCCTTTTCGTGTTGTTGAGATTGGGAGATGGAGTTTACAGCAATCTTGATGGCCAGCGTGCATCGCCGTAGACTTTCTAGAGTGTGAGTTGGTCCGGGCGCAGGGAATGCAATCAACTCTTGGTTCTGAAGCCGTAGACCAAAGTTCTCCGCGTGCAATACCGATGAATTCCCCATTCAAAAATCTACTTGGTGTTGTGAGACAAGGGGTTCCGGGCAAGCCTGAACATCGCCAGCCGCTGGTGAAGCAAGTCTACATCAATTCATCCCTCAGAACTCCTAGCAGAATGACCGATGAGCAAAGCATAGCGCCTGCCCTTGAAGCTTATACCTCCAAAACAGACGGGAACTACCACTTTAGAAAGAGCCAAAGGTGAAAGAAAAAAAAAAAAAAAAAAACCCCCCACCAAACCCATGAACGTTGATCATTTTCAATAATCCAGTGCTATATCTGACCAGCTGATACAGACTCAAGACAAAAGTGTGAGCACACGACATCACCAATCCTCGATGGTCTAACGGTCATGATTTCCGCTTGTCAATCTCAACCGAGAACAAGCGCGGGAGACCTGGGTTCGACTCCCAGTCGGGGAGATTTCTTTTTTTCCCATCCCTGGCAGTCAGTGCTTTGCTTTTTTTTTTCCTGAAGAGAGCTTGAGTGTAGTGTCTTGCTGCCTCTTTAACCCGGGACATTCTCGAATGTGCAGCAGGGGGGCATCGCCTGCATCTGCACACAATGACCTCTCTGCTGGTTTGTGCAGCAGCAGCAGGGATGGCCTCTGGCTGCTCCGCTTGTACAATATACTACGCACAATACCCACACCACACAAGAATCCCACCAGCAATGCACCGTGCTATACGGAGTACTCACAACCCTAAGCCTGCAGCTTAAATCCTGGTATCCTTCAATCTTCTCCGGGGGAGTGGGGAGAGTAGCTCCTGCTGGGAATATAGCCCAATAGAATTTGACTACCGCTCTACCGTTTTATCTAATGTAGCTTTAGTATGCAGACTATCATGATCGTACTGTACATAGGGATAACTACTCAGGGTCTATATTTGGGTTACATCTTGACAAGTAGTTCACGACCCACGGTCTAACACAACTCTGCATGTCAGGAACCCACCAATCCCAACCCCCCGGGGGGGCCTCGAGGTCCAGAACCCACCCAACTGTCTCCACTTCTGCTATCTTTCTTCCCGGACTTTTCGCATCTTGGCAAAGACAAAAATTCCCCAACCGAACCAGGCAACACTGCGCTGCCTGGTGTCGGAACCAGACTCTAGACTAACTACGTATATCGCCAACAACATCGACGTATATATAGCCCGCATCTCTCCAGACGTAGTACTCTCTAGATCTTCCACACCCTGCACCAACTCCCACCATCCCATACAACTCACATCAGCAGGCCAAAATGCCCTCCCTCCTCCACCTCCCCCCCGACCTCCACCTGCACATCCTCGCCTACCTGCACCACGACTGCCTCGCCCTTGCCCTGACCTGCCGCACCCTCTACCGCCTCTGCGACCTCCCCACCCGCAAGCGCTTCCGGCGCGTCCGCGTCCAGCCGGGCAAGAACCTCGACCGCGCGTTTGATCTCTTGCTGGCGATCATCCGCCGGCCGAGTCTGGGCCGGTACGTGCGCCACCTCGAGTACCAGGGGGTGGTGGAGGCGCACGTGCCGTACGAGGAGAATCCCGGGGACCGGGAGGCGGAGCTCCGCGACGAGGCCGGGATGATGGGGCTGTTGCAGGCGGCGGTGCGGCGGGCGATCGGGGTGGATGAGAACAGTGCAGACGCAGATGCAGACGACGAGAAAACGAAACTGGCGGCGCAGGTCTTGAACATGCTGATGCAGTCGTCCGAGCAGCGGAATAAGGGGGACTGGAATTATACGTGAGTGTTTTGGTGTCTTCTCCGCAAGCGCAAGCAAGAAATAAGGTTGGCTGATGATGGAATCCAGGTATCGAGGCATGCACGGGATCTTTGTGGTTCAGGCGGTGGCGGCGCTGCTCGTCTCGGTGGCCCCGAACCTGGAGTCCATGGCGCTCGTGCAGCCCTTCTTCAACTACACGGGGTTCTATCACACGGAAGGGCGGTTCGCGGACCAGAGCCGCGTGGCGTTTCCGCTGGACTACGTCCTGCGCCGGGCGAACGGCGAGGGCGACGCGACGCCGTTTCTGCGCCAGCTGCGCCGCGTCTACGTCATCAACGCCGGCCGCGGGTGGATGGACGACGAGCGCTTCTACACGAGTATGGATTTTCTCGGGATGTTCGCCCTCGTCGACCGGCTTCCGGCCATCGAGACAGTCAGCACCGACGTCCTGTGCGAGGACGAAAATGGCAAGTCCGGGCTGGAGCCGAATTCGTCCAACATCAGTCGGATCCACATCAACCATTCTGCTGTCGACACCATGTATCTCGCTTCGGTGATCTGTGCGTGCAAAAGTCTCCGGGAGCTCCAGTTTTCTCTGGGCGGCCGGGCGTCCTCGGACGGAAGCAGCTCGATGGAGAACCCCAAGACTTTCCTCCAGACGCTCCTCTTGCACAGGGAGACTTTGGAAGTTCTTGATGTAGATTTCGAGGCCAACATAAGTGAATTCTGGAACGATGACGACGAAGACACGGAGCCGGATTTTGATACATACGGCGGACGGTCAGAGGCGCAGCATAGCTGGACGGGCGCGCCGCCGGACGAGCTGTGGGAGCAGAAAGGCTCGTTGCGAGACTTCACCTCCATGACCCATGTGAGCCTGGGGCTCAAGACTCTGCTATACATGGCTAAAGGGGTCAATCTGACCGAACCGTCAGACTTCAAGCTGGCTGATCACCTGCCACCTAATCTGGAGTATCTGCTTATCCGAGGCTACGAGAGAGGTCATCGCAAGGACCACGACGAGCATATAGACGGCGTACTGTCCTTGAAAAAGAGCGAAAGCTCCAAGCTGCGAGAGATCAGGGGCATTGACGAGTCGATTCCCCACGCCGAGGACGTTGACGATCCCGACGATGAGTCGGCTCCGTTGTGGGAGTGGGAGGAACAGGAATGGTCCGAGGATGAGTGAGGGGATTCGCGTGTAGAGGTGTATGTAGCCCTCCCTGTGCTGATAAACAGTGGCTGCAGATATCGGGCCGATGGCTGCTCCACCCCATACTCTTCTGTTCCTAACCGAAGGGCGCAGTTCGGTTGCACCCGACCGCCCGCCCAATCATCAAGCTTCATCTTATCATCTTATCCGCATCAGAAGACATCAACTGATAAGATTGAGATGTTCCTGCTTGCAACGTGCCGGGCAGTCTGTGTAATACACCCAAACACTTATCGCATCGCCAATGCGTCGCCAATGGGGTCGATGGTCGGCTCAGCAGAGTGGAGGTACGAAAACAGACTCCAATTTCGGTGGGGTAAATGCACCAGGGCATAGACACTCTCCATCCTCGGCTGCGTGCTATTGACTTGGCGCAGTAAACTTCCGCGATGGAGGGAGGAACCTTATAAATAGGGAGCTGAGACCTTAATCATGAGTAGCCAGCTGAACATACCTTCTTCTTTTTTGTATTCCACCGGTTGAACCGGATTTTCCTCAATGGCTCGTTTCCCGCGGTCTGCATTGGGCCTGTCTGCGCCATGCCTGATGGGATTGATCGGCTCTGTGGCAGCGCGGTTGGTATCCACCGGCATGTCTGTCACGCTTCAAGACATTGATTACTTCATCTCTCCATACGCTGCCGGAAATGTGACCATTTCATCTGCTCTGTTGTCCCACGTCCCAAGCGTCAATGGGTTCGCCCCGGTGACTGTCGTGCAAGAGGACGCGGCCGAATTGTCCTCTCTATCCTCGCTCCTTTCCACATGGTCCACGAAGGACGACGTGTTCACGGACGCATTTCTCGACGCTGTGTTTGTCCGCAGCAGCCGACACGCCAACATCACCTCGCTCAAAGAAGGCCAAACGAGCGTTGTGGTACCCCTCGAATCCAGATCGGTTCCCTCCGGTCCGTACTTCATCGAGCAGGCCACCGGCAAGCTGTACCCCGTGTACCGGCTATACAGTGACTTTGCCGGAGCTTTCAACCAGCCTCTTCTGCAGAAGCCCGACGGCACATTCCAGGCTCTGTCAGCCCAGGTCGCCGGCGTAGCATCAGTAACAGTGGGCGTGCCGTCTCGGCTCTACTACACCCCCACCGAAGACAAACCACTGGCCGGCGTCCGGGTAGGCATCAAGGACATCTATAGCCTCGCAGGCGTCCGACAGAGCAACGGCAACCGGGCCTGGTACAATCTGTATGGCGAGAACAACGTCACCGGCACGGCCGTGTCGCGAATCATCGAGGCCGGAGGAATCATCGTCGGCCTGCAGAAGCCCTCGCAATTCGCCAACGGAGAGACCGCCACGGCGGACTGGGTGGACTTCCACGCGCCCTTCAACCCGCGCGGGGACGGCTACCAGGACCCGTCGTCCTCATCGTCCGGGGCCGGGGCCTCGATCGCCTCGTACGACTGGCTGGATCTGGCCTTGGGCAGCGACACGGGCGGCTCCATCCGCGGACCCGCCGAAGTGCAGGGCATATTTGGCTCGCGACCGTCGCACGGCCTCGTGGCGCTCGACAATGTCATGTCCCTATCCCCGGTGCTCGACACGGCGGGCTTCCTCACGCGCGACCCGTACCTCTGGGACCAGGCCAACCAGGCGCTGTACAGCACCAACTACACCTCCTTTAGCGGCAAGGCCGTCAAGTACCCTAGCACACTGTACACGCTGAGCTTCCCGGCGACCAACGACTCGGCCAGCGACGCGATGCTGCTGGATTTCCAGCAAAAGCTGGCCGCCTTCCTCAACACGACCACCACT
The DNA here is from genome assembly GCF_003184785.1 of Aspergillus japonicus CBS 114.51. NCBI lineage: Eukaryota > Fungi > Ascomycota > Eurotiomycetes > Eurotiales > Aspergillaceae > Aspergillus > Aspergillus japonicus. Next base: position 421,685 of record NW_020291655.1, on the reverse strand, counting down.
CCCCTGAACCTGACCGCGGACTGGACGGCCAACCCACCAGCCGAGGCCCCCTCCGACGTCACCCTCCCGACGCTGCTGAACCTCACCTACGCCATGCTGATCAGCAAGCAGCAGATCTCGCTGGTCCGGGACCCCTTCTATGCCGACTATGCAGGTAAGCACCTCAACCCCAACTTACCACAAAAGCCGACCCCATTGGCACCGACAGCCCCCCCACTAACCGCACCCCCAGCAAAACACGACGGCCGCCTCCCCTTCGTCGACCCCGTCCCCGTCTCGCGGTGGAACTGGTCCGACGCGTACCCGGCCTCCGCCCTCGACGAGGCCATCACCAACAAAACGATCTTCATGGATTGGATGGCGTCGAACTACCTGGGGCGCGTGGCCGACCCGGACCAATGCTCCTCGTCGCTGATGGTGTACGTGGGCTCGGCCGGGCCCGAGGCGGGCGCCGCGCGCAACCTCTACCGCTCTCTGCCCGGCGCCCCGCTGGGCTGGGGCAGCAGTCGCATCTCCAACATGGCCGAGGTGCCGGATTTCGTCCTCCCCATCGGCGAGGTCGCCGCGTACAGCAGCATCACCAACCACGACGAGAAGTTCCCCGTCACCGTGGACGTGATCGCGGCCAAGGGCTGTGATGGGTTGATCGTGCGGCTGGCGCAGGATCTGCTGGAGGCCGGGATTATCAGTCGGCCGTTGACGGGGGGGACGATGGCGGGTGGGGAGGTTTTGCTTTAGTTCGTCTGCGGGGGTGAGCGAGGTTTGTTTGTTTGCGGGGAAATGTGCTGTCTCTCTTGTAAATATTTCTGGTATATATGATGTTGTGAGTGTGTGGCGTGGATTGGAAGATGGAAGAAGGGGGTGAGGATAGAAGATGGTTCGATGGGAGTAGATGTCTATAGGATAATAGATTTGATACCTGGGGCTGATGTTGACGACTTAGACTTTTGCTGTTCACGCTGTAGAAGTAGTCGACAAATGTATAGTGTCTTATTTGATGAGTGGAGAGTGAGTCAGGCAGTGAACGAGGTTGAGGTGGAAGTTGAGGTTGACAGGGAGAACAGGTAGTGATGTCTCGATGTCTCAGTCGGCAGGTGACTTTGGCCTTGCCGCCCTTCAGAATCACAGTGCATGACATCCCCCCCAACCACCCTCCACCGCAGTGACTTCACATGAAAAAGTATTGTACAATTGACGCTGTCAGTGCTTTTCGCACACCCGGCGAACAGAGCCATGGTAGTGCGTACCTCCCCTCCAAAATGGCAGACAAGCATTACATTGCTAGTTTACAGTCCAAACCCCCAACCCATTACACCTCCACCGTAGCCCCATCAAGCACAGTCCTCGTTAAGAAAAAGCACCTCAAGAGGCAAACCGCAACCGTCACAAGACAGAGCCAAACCCACCCACCCACAATCCAGCTCACCCAAGATCCCCAACCACCCCCTTAACCCCCAACCGCTCCACCACCCCCCTCTTCAACCGCAACACCCGCTCGATCTCCCGCGCCGGCAGACCCTGGCGATCCCGCATGGCCAACACCTGCCGGATCGTCAACGCATCCAGATACTCCCGCCCGACAAAGTCCGGCCGTCCCAGGTTGTCGACCTCTTCCTCCGCCGCCTTGGTGATGCGCTGCCGCGCCGTGACGGTCAGCAGGGCTGGGTTCGGGGCGGGCGCGAAGGCCGCCGTCGGGGCGCCGGGTCCCCCGAAGGACCGCTGCGCCGGGTTGAAGGTGCTCGAGGGAGAGAAGGTTGGGTTCGGGGTCACGGGGCCGATGCTGCGGAGGGAGGCGGCGAAGTCGGGGTCGCGGCCGTCGATGTCGATTGCTTTGCGTAGGTGTTAGCTTGACGAATTCCGGGGAAGGGGGGTGCGGGATGAAGGGGAGGCAAGGCAAAGGGAAGGGAAGGGAAGGGAAGAGAAGGGGGCGCGTACCGCTTGATTTCTCCAGGGACGCTTGTTCTTGGTTTTTCGGGTGGTATGTTGCAGGTTTCGGGGAGCTGGGTTGCGCGCTGGGGCGTGGACTGCGCTTCGGCTGCTCGTTGAGTCTAGGTTGTGGTTGCGGTTGTGGTTGTGGCGCGCGCGGTGCTGATGCGGGTGTGGAGATTGGGGGTCTGGTGGCGGTGGTGGGTTGTTTGGGATATTGACGCCGTGAAGCTGCCGCCGCTGCGGACTTCACGGGTTTTGATGCTGATGAGCCCATGGTGTGGGGAAGTCAGTGTGATGTTTGTTGTTGCAGTGTTAGCCTCAGCTTGTGAAGACTGCGGCGGATCAACCGCCGTTGCTTCTCTTCTGCAGAGGATCCGATCTGTCAGGCTAACCCGATCGGGGTAAATACTAGCCGCGCGGGTGACGTCAGCCATTCCCGATGTTTTCATATGTAAATTACTCCGTAGAATACGGGGTGCTGCTAGCGACTATGAGGTTGGTCTCGTCCTGCAGGAATTTTGATAGCTGATAGCTGGAATGTACAGTTTCTTCTACACTGATACAGCAAGTAGTCATCGACAACGAGCTAGATGACCTCGGATACACCCCAACAACTGACAATTGCCACCCCCAGACTCTCGACCGCCAACACTGAGCGATTTAACGCAGACCAGCAAGCCGTCTGCCCTGGACCTCACCGAGAGCACGGCTGCCGCTGACGAATGCGACGGTACCAGCCACCGCGACAGCAGGAAGGATCTGGAAGAGGTTCCAGGAGGTATAGTACAAGAAGAAGATGCCCTGGATGGCAAAGAGCGAGCCGAGGAAGACAGCGTGAGGAAGGGGGGCCGACTTGAACGCGGTAGGAAGGTGGTTCAGGTTCACGCCGAGGACCAGCCACTGTAGCAGAGGGAAGTTAGCCTTCCATCGAGGCGGTAACAGAGAAGAACGACTTACCACTCCGCCCAGAACCGGAAGGGCAGCAAGCACCAGAGCGAGGAAGACCAAGGTGATGACCAAGGGGGGACTCTGAGCATCGGCCTTGAAAATGTGGTGGATCTCCGGGAGCTTTCCGTAGCGCGACGACTCGACGGTGGGCACAGGCTCGTCGGGGTTCCGGGCCACCGTCAGCTTGAACGCAGCTCCGTTGTAGGCGTCGGCCTCGCCGAAGGATCCGATCAGGACTCGCGCATCGAGGGGTTCGGAAACGGAAAGGAATTGAACGGGCAGGTCCTTCTGGGTCTAGCATGCACGTCAGCTTTGTTTCGTCCCGTCTAGAGCTACTGGAAAAGCACTGACCAGCTCAATTCTGGATTTGCCATTATCCTTCACGCTGAAGGGGTAGGAGATATCCAGTCCGGTCTCAGGGTCCTGGAGGAAGAGGAAAACCTGGTGCGCGCGTTTGGCGGTGCGGCCTTCCTGCGCTGTCAAAGTCACCTTCAAGGTGTCGGCAGATCCGAGGGAGACCGGCTTGGAGAGGGCTTTGTTGTCGGGAATTCTGTCAATGGCGCCAGAAGATTAGCATTGTGAACCTTTGCTGGAATTTTTCACCTTGGCGATAATTGTACATACGCTTCCTTGAATCCCGCGCCGACGCCAGCGCCTTTGGTGTGAACTGACACGGTGGCATCAGTAAATCCCCACGCGGAAGCAGCGACAGCGGTCGGCAGGGCGGTAGAGGCCAGCACGGACAGCTGAAGGAGAGAGTGCCACAGCTGCATTGTGATGTGTGATTGAGGAGGGAAATGGAGGGGAAGAGGTGGGAAACGCAACGACCGAAAGTAAACCGCAGGAAACAAAGAAGCTGGTGCTGTGGAGGAACTGGATGCGGTCGGTCGGCGGAGAGACCAGATGATAAGTTAACTACTTGGCCAGAAAGGCAGAAAAAGGCCGACCGACGACCGACACGCAAGCCCGGGCGGCCAGATTCGGCGCTAAGATAAGCGCCCGGCGCGCGTGCATTGGGGCAAGCAACGGTCCAGTGACCAGCGGCTTCTTCACCGCCCGCCTGGCTTTGCGCAAGCCCTAATTTCCCGGCCGTCTCGATGGGAGGTTTCGGCCCTGGCTTTGCTTGCTTGCTTGCTTGCTTGCTTTTGCTTGCTCTGCTTGCTCTGCCTTGCCCTGCCTTGCCTTTGCCAAACATAATTCTTCCTCTCCGCTCTCTCCATCCCCCCAAACTTCTTGACTGTCCTGTTACTGGTTTGCGCAGTAGCAAGACTTCCGATCGACTGGAATATCGCTTCTGACCCTGTGCGCCATGTCTTTGACCCCTCTCCTTTAGTTCCGCGACGAACCTCCCTGCGCTTGCAGTTCGCCTTGGAACGTCCCGGGGTTTCCCTCGCCTCTCCGCCCCAACCGATCGGGGTCACGCGGGTTTCTCGATCGCAAACCGCCCCGACTCTGAGCGAAAAATCACTTTGGATGTCGAAAGTGTACACACAATAAGTAGGGGGATTTCTCTCTGCCTGCGGTGTTGTTGGTCGTTTTGGTTGGTTGTGGTGTCAGTCAGCTTTTCCCAGGAAGGTGGCCGCTTCCTTTTGCTAGGTAGGTACTGTACTCCGTAATTCTTCTCCGGTTTTACCGCAAATCCTCTCGGTCCTCCTGTCTGGTTTTCGCATTTCACTGACAACCACCGCCCCAACCTTGCAGGCAAAGTCCAAGCCCAGTCCGACCGTCGCCTTCACTGCGAGCTTCCACCGTCTGTAGCGACAATCACCCACGACCAAGCAATCAGAACTCATTGCCTATCAGCTAGCTCCGTTGCACGCCGAACCGGTGAACGTGGTGTTGCGATACTAGGGCTGAACTGGGGCACGATACCTGAACACAAGTCACGAAAGGGGTGGCGAAAGTTGGTGATCCAGACACCGTCAAAAGTAAGAATATAAGGGCGTCCAGTTTGGCTAGTCGACAGTTCATTCACTCCAGAACATTTCTGAAAGGAACATGTGACTTTGAGGGCGGGGGGTAGTTTTATTCACTGAATGCGATGCTAATAACACAACAGTGGTGGGTAGGGCTTCACTGGCAAGGGAACTCGGTTCCCCCGCCGCGTTCTCTCTCGACCCAACAACGCCTGTATGTTGATTCCTCCATGCCTGCTTTTCCCTTCATCCATTCTCTCTCTCCCTGTACCCATATCCCCAAAACCGTGCTTACCCAGCCTCCAGCGTGAGACTCGACGAAGCTCATCTCGTGCGTCACGTAAAACGACCCGCGAACCTGAATCTCACGCCTCAAATCACTCTCAGTCATCTTACTCTCTACCTCCAACTCCTGTCACCACCTCATTTGAAGAATCGTTGCCGTCGGCCAAACGACGCAAGACGCAACGATCTGCTAATCAGACTACGCAGACTCCCGAAGGAAACGAATCCACGGAGACTCCTAATCCGTCTACTTCCAAGGGACCCGTGGTCTCATCTCAACCCACTGACAGTGTCTCCAAGAGGAGGGACCGAAATCGAAAAGCCGTGACTTCAAACGGCGAGCTGACTTCAAATACCGGATCTCCCGGTGAACCGGCTGTTGCTCAGTCCAAACCGCGTCTCGAGCAGTCGCAATCAACGTTGCATCACTTTCTGCTGAAGAAACCTCAGCCACAGCGGCATTCATTGGCGACCACTGCTCTCCCTACTTCTACCTCTACCCCTCGTGTTACTTCCTCTGCTTCTTCTACCCCGCGTGCCTTGTCCACGTCGGCTTCTACACCCCGTGTCACTTCTACTCCTGTCAGTACGCGCAAGGATCATAAATCCAAGAGCGCTGAGACCCCAACCTCCAACGTCGCGAAAACCCCTGCTCAGATAAAGACTGAGTCTACACCTGCAGAAACTGCTACCAAGCCTGCCGATACGCAGGACAAGAGCTCCCCCAAGCCTCAAACACCTGTTGCACAATCTCGCCCGTCTACCCCTCAAGCCTCCACCAGCAGAGCGCGCCGTACGGACCGCAAAGCTACTGGTACCATCAAACCCAGTCGCTTGAACCCAGCCACTGAATATACTCAGTCCACTCCGATTCAACAGATCTCAAGTCCAACGACATCCTCAAACATGGGCAACGCCAAGTCCGTCCCTTCCCGTGCCTCCAAGAAGGGGAGAGTGCGGCCTCAGCGCAGCAGTCGTCGCTCGCTGATTGAGCCCGGAACTTTCAGCCAAGCCCCCAACTTCCTGAACAGTAACAACGCCAAAGTCAGCGACCTCTCCTCGGGCGCAGAGTCGCTCACCCCCGTGCTGCCGTTTGAGCGGGAGACCGCGGACAGCATCGAATCCACCACTCCAGCCTCTGACGACAAGGTCCTGCAGGATTTCGGGACTCCGATCCCCGACGAGAACAACATTCCCGGCGCGACCCCTTACGGGGATAGCTTCCACTTCGAGTATGACACCGACATGTACCGCAACAACTTTGGCCTCGATGGGACCACTGAAACGCCCGGCTCTCCCACCGGAAGCCTGACCACGGCGACGTCAGCTGGCAACCGCATTTCCACTAGACTGCGCAAGCCGACTATCAAGGCCATGGAGTCGATCGAATCCGAGCGGCGGTTCCGCCGGCCTCCGCGTTCGGCGTCGGCTCGACCCGATGGCCCCAAGGGCCCACCTTTGAAGTGGGATGCAGTGGCCTTGGGCATTCAGATCTTTGATTTAGCGAATTCGGCTCTCGCTCCTGAATTCGAGCCTGTTGCGGAAGCGGATGGCTGGCTGGCTGAGCTTCGTGGTGAGTTTGAGGTCAAGCATGCAGAGAGAGAGAAGGTGCGCCTGGAGCGGGAGACACAGGAGAAGGAAAGGGAGGTAAGGGAGGAGAAAGAGAGGGAGCTGAGAGAGAAGGACGAGAGAGACACCGCGGAGAAAGAGGCTCAAGAAAAGCCGAATGATCAAGCGGACGTTGCGGAGAAGGAAATTGATGAGACGGAGATTGAGATGGTGGAGAATGGAGAGAAGAACGAAGCAGAGAAGATGAGCGGCGAGTCGGAAATCACAGAGAAGCCAAATGCAGAGGAGACGAATGCAGAGGAGGCAAATGCAGAGGTAATTACGGAGCCAAATGCAAAGCCAAACGAATCTGCGGAGAAGGACTCTGCGGAGAAGGGCACTTTGGAGGAGGGCGCTGCAGAGAAAGGCGCTGCAGAGAAAGAGAAAGGAGAGCACGAGGCCGAGAAAACCAGTCCGCCTAAGGAGCAACTCCCGAAAGTGTCGAGACCTCAGAGACCGGTGCGTGCAACACGCAACAAACGGGCTCCCACCGAGGAGCAACCCTCAGACGAGACAAAGACCAAGGTCAAAGCGGGAGGGGCCAGTAAGCCAACCTTCTCGGGGCCCAAGTCAAAGGAGTGGACTGACGAAGACGGCTTCACGTACACAGGCCAAGTCAATAAATTCGGCGAGGAACTGGTCTATGTTGGCGGCGAGTACGAATGGTATCGACCCAACAATACTTACGGGGATGACAAGCTGCCGCTGCCTCCTGTCCGCCTCATTTCGCGCGACCAGCTGGAAAAGGACCGTATCTTTGGTTTCCCCCCACTGATGGGCGAGAGAAACATCCCACGCCAGACGCACATGCCGTTCACCTATGAAAACGTTTACGAGGAAAGAGCGAAGATCAAGGCCCGGGACGAAGCGCGTAAACGCGGCATCGAAGTGGACCGATTCATGCCCTCTGCTGTCATTCACGCCCTGATTGCTGAGCATGACAAGACCTCGAGTGACAAGGAGAAATCCGGCTCGGGCGTGGAACACAAGGGCCCGGCTCCGCGCAAGCGACGCCGTGGCGCAGAGCAAGCCACCGAGGCCGCACAAGCCGCCAAACGACGTCGCAAGGAGAACACGCCCCCCCAGGCGACAGACCAGCCCAAGACTTTGCGCATCAAATTGACTCTGAAGGGCGCCGCAGCCGCAGCCGCAGCGGCGGGGAACGCCAGCTCTCCAAATGACTCATCGAAGAAGCGCACCCGTTCTGAGATCGAGACCGCGCCTGAAACGAACGGAGTTCCAGACAGCAAGACCCCACAGGGCCGGCCTTCGAAGCTTCTCAAACTCTCTGGCCTGCGCCGTGATCCAGTCTCGACTCCGGCCAAGTCGACGGCGACTCCTGCCACGCCTGGGGGCGGGAACAAGAACACCACTGCTACGCCTGCAGGCGCACCTGTGCCTACACCTGCCACGGCCCCGGTTCCCCAGGCTTCGACTCCGGTCACCGAAGGCAGCACCGCAGTCCCAGGCACTACTCCCGGTGGCCGGCCACGGCGGCGAGCCGCAGCAGCCTTGATGGCGGAATTCCAGAATCATGCCGAGCAGAGGGCGCGTCGCGCGAACGCCCGCAAGAAGGAGCCCACCACCTAGGTGGCGCAGTCTCTCTCCTTCCACCTACCGCGATTCACACCACTCAGACCACCAGCGCAACTCCCTCTTCTGTCTGGTTCGCACTCATTCTTTCTTCACGACTATCGACTTCACGAAGTGAGACCGGACAGAAGAGGGGGTGGTGGGTGGAAGGGAGGGCACGCCGGCCTCGATTATCCCACAGGTCTCATACGCTGCTATCCACCTAATGCACGCTTTGTGCTGGCGTCAGATTACTCCTCAATCTGTACCTCTACCCTTGGGCTGCGAGACGTCAACGACCGTTGGGAAGAAAGATTCCGCTTCAAGAACAGTATCGACAAACAATCCGACCACGACGAGTTTAACACCAGCACGATGAGGGTGAAAACCGAAGGCCCTTATAAGATTGAAAGGAACGGTAGAATCGGAATAACGAACGAGATCGACCCCTGCTGAGGCGGATGGACTTGTCAGAGGGGGCGCGAATACAGAGCAGAACAGGGGAGGAAACAGCATCACCTGGCTCAAGCTTGTTCTAACAGACTAAGATTCGAGATATGTTACCGGCTGAGCACTCTTACTTCTTTTTTTTTTTTTTTTTTTTTTCCCTTGCGCTGAATTTTGCGAATTAGCTGAGCATAGCGATTGTGTTTTTATCATCATCATCAGAGGACGAGGATCATCATGCCATGGAAGGAGATATGGCTTTTGCTGCCGTGCTGGGTTCTGGGAACTCGGGATCCGATCATACCTACCTCTATTATCCTCTTTGCTCGCTCTTACACACTGATGTCTGTACTGGTATTCGAGATGGGTCGCTCGGCTGTGAGGATTGTAAGCTGGGAATGGAAACTGGCTGTTGGCCTTCGACCTGCGGATGATTTTGTGTGTATGTGTGTGCTTGTACTATTAGATTGGAATCGGGATTGGGGGGGATTATTGTCCATCAGATGAAGACAGCTGGAAATGAGGATACGGAGGCCAGCGGAATTGTATTACTCGGGAATATGAGGAGATGCAAATCCATCGAGATCTGAAGATAAGAGGCTGTCACCAGTGACAGGTGGTTTCAAGCATGCTGCAAAGTGTAGTGTAGTGTAGTGTAGTGTAGTGTAGTGTAGAGTGAGCGACTAACCTATACAATCACATCACCATCAGCCCAGCGTTTGTTTCCCTGCAATCATGCCTCAGGCGCCCAGGCCGCGAGCGTCCCCAGAAAAAGAATTTCCCTTCCGGGCTGCAAGCAACCAAACAACATCAGCCTCAACATCAAGACATCTCTTTAATACTGTTCCTGGGACATCCAAACATAAACACAATCAACACATTCCTCAGTCCCCTGATCCTTCATATTTCACACACCAAACAAAGAGCAAACCCGATACAGAAAGAAATCAATCTATAATGCCCCCCTCCACTCCCACCCCCCGCCCATCCAAACCCACTCCCACTCCCACTCCCAGATCTCCATCGCAACCCACCCCCAAACCCCCACCCCGACGCGTCGTCCTCCCCGATGCCCACCTCCGCCACACGCCTCTCGCATCCCGGATCCCAGGAAGCAATACTCCCCCGAGAGTAGGCGGAGGCACCCGGCCCCCGCTCCCCACGAAGGACATTCGGCAGACGAAGGAGTATAAAGCTGCCGCGAGGAAGTGAGTTTCCCCCGCCCCCCTTTGCCCTTTTCCTTGTGTTATCTTGATTGGAGAGCCATGCGTCTACTTGGGGTGGGGATATTCGTCTCCCGTGACGGACGATCAGCATATGCTTGCCCTACCCCCTCCGGGGCCCCCCTCCCCTCCAATGCCCCTGCTCAGGAAAGGATCGAAGCGATCAACCAGAACGGGTGGGAGTACAGTACAGTACAGTACTACCTATGCACCAGACAGCAGGGCCAGCATGACTAACAGACCCCGACTCCGGTGGGTGCCGAAACAGATGGCTCTCGACGATCGTGGCGCTGCCGATTCTGATGTATACTTCTTATATCCTTTATGAGCGAAGTATGTCTTCCCTTTCTCTTGGGTTGAGGTCTTGTCTCCGGGGCAGAGGGTGTACTGACTCGTGGCTAGCGGTTGGGAATCAGACGCCGAAGCGGTTGGTTGGAGGGGATGGACGGGCGCAGCAGCAGGGGCAGCAGGGGGGGTTGGATGAGCAGAGTCGTGGGCGGAGCTTGGGAGATGGGGAGGGGAGGGGGTAGATTTTCGTTTGATCTTGGTGCTTCGCTTGTGGTTTGTCTGGTTGGGCCCTGAATGGTTTATAATTTGTATACTACTTATCAAGCAAGGGTTGAGAGCTGTATGTTTATGATGAAGTTTAATTGGAGGTTGAAGACTGTATTTCTTTATGGTTGGTTTGCACTCTTGATAGGGCATAGGCCTGTGACAGGCATGGGCTAGAAACCAGTATGCAGTCGGCCAAGGAAACATCGGTCACCACTTACATCGAACCGAAGCAGACAGAAATCGTTTTTGGGCGACGGTTCAGCGACGCGGAGTTAATCCAAATTCAGAAGGTTGCTGGAGTCCCCTCCCACACGATCTCATGCTCCGCAACGAGTGGCTCGTCTCTGGCTTCGGACACCGGGGGTTCGGACACCGGGGATTCGGGCGCGACCCATTGGATCACCCCGTCGTGGACGTTGCAGACATCAAGGATCAGGCCTCCGACCTCGGGAATGTCGTCGATGACCCCGATGAATGCAACGGCGGCCCTATGCGAGGCCCCGACGGGAATGCTGATGTTGAGCGTCGCCGCACAGTGCTCCTGCAGAATGCGGGGGAGCTCTCTTCCTCCTTCTCGCCGACGACGACGACGCGGGGGCTGTTGCAGCGGACGTAGGAGGTAGGTCACCGGGGTCTCGTCGGTGCTCCGGGTGTAGATGGGCTCCACATCCGGGCACAAGACCCCGCTGTCCCACGCGGGCCGGCCGGTCGTTGTCTGCGGCGCGGCCATGCGTGCTTGATACTCTGCGTCGGCTTCCTCGCGGGTCCGCAGGAGGACATCTTCGGACGTCTGCAAAACCGAGTCGCGGTTCCAGATGTCGATGGGGTCTTCGGAGGGCCCCGTCACGAACACGGCCCGCGACTCGAAGGCCCCCCCGAACCACGCGTCGACGATCAGGTCCCCGGTCTCGCGCGCGACCCGCCCCAGAGAGAACTCCGCGGCCGCGGCGCTGACGCCCGGCATGACCTCCCACAGGACATGCCAGGTCTCGGCCAGCCAGTGGTTGAACGCGGTGGGGTGGCTGCCAGCCCAGAGGGCGGCGTTCAGGGCCACCGCGTAGCGGAAGTCCGGGTTGGGTGTCTGGTCGTACTGACGAGTGTTGCCGGGCGTAGAGGAGGTGAGCGGGCGCTGATAGGGGATGATGCAACGCGGGAGCTCGATCAGCCTCCGCATCAAGGATCGACACATTGGCTGGAAAACCGCGCCATCGACCAGGACAAAGCCCGCCACGCGGTACGTCGGGTCGTTGATCCAGACGTTCCATTTACTCACGAAGTCGGCTTCGCTAGTCACGCAGACGAGTCGGGCCCAGGTGGCCAGGCGGGCGAGCACGGTTGGGTATTGTTGGACAAAACTATAGCCGCCCGGGCAGATCAAGAAGAGCAGCCGCCTTGAAGGGTTCTGCACGGCGTTGAGTCCGTGATGAGCTGGTTGTTCCATGTTGGGTGAAACTTACCTTAACAAGTAGGTTTGGAGTTGTTCAGTGGGTTTGTCGTGTGGATAAGGTACCGTGTGATCAGGACGACGAGGACTCATTTTGGGGCTGTAGGGGCCGACATATTTATAGTCTCCAGAGCGAAAGAACACTCTTTCGCTTGGGAGGGGAGAGACGCATGATATCTCCGAGTTCCCATTGTGTCAATGGTGAGGAACGCGCGACGACGACCATTTTTCGATCGGATCGTGCGCATCTTTCTTGTCAATTCGACTTGGACCCCGTCAATTATGGCCTAGAAGCGGCAGAATGTTCAATCTTCCAATGGAGCAGCCGTCCAAGGGCTGAAAGATCATCAATGTCAGACATCTCGTCAATGATACGAGAGATAAAGATGGGAAGAAAAGCCCCGGTAGCAAGTTGTAGACAAGAGGTCCACGACGAGAAAGGCAAGATGACAATGAACGAGATGGAACTTACCGGATAAGCCCAATGATTTTGTTCGCTCAGAATGTTGCTGAAACTCTAGTGTCTGAACACTTTTACCACGTATGGCTAACGCTGCACTAGCTAGGCTGTATTGAGAAAGAAAATTGATTTGCTCACAGAGCCCGGGTAGCCCGCATTGCTACCAGTACAAGTAGTTTAGAGATAAATGGCTGACGAAAATGCATCAACATCAGGCAAAACATTGGTCCCAGTTCCCACCAGATCTAGCAAAGCTCAATCCTCGCACAAAGTCATCCCGCTTGCATCGGCCTAGCTTATCAGCCGCGCAGCCGTGCAGGGGCACCACGCGGTCATTGACTAGCACCCGCACAAGAGGCTCTGGCTGTGCTTTGCACTGCATCATCTCAACGTAGGCACGCGCACCGAATGGTACGGTCCATGCCGCCGAGAACCCATCGGCCTCTTTCATCGACTCTACCTTCGTCTTTGACAAGGGTTTGGTGCCGTTGTACAGGCCCAAGGCGAAGAAGATAGGGATCATCCCGTTGTCGTGGGTGAAGTCCGCATAGAGGGTATAGTTCAAGGGGAACGTGGCTGGGCTCAAGTCTAGAGTGCGGTTGGTACTCGTCTCGTCATGGACCGGGGTATGTGTCAGACGAGCAATCAACTCGTTGGTGAAGCCCACCCCCCGGCTCGGGCCAAGAGGGTTTCCAGCACCGTACCCGTAGTACTTCTCCAGGGAACGGAGGTAGTTGTATTGCTCCCATTCCGCATGAGTGAAGAGATCGCAGAACGGGGAGAGCTGAGTCTCGGGCTTGGGCTGTGCGATAGTATCGAAGGAGCACATGTCCATAAGATAGACGATCTCTTTGGCCGTGAGGTTCGCTCCAGGGATGTTCTTCTCCAGCCGCTTCAAGATGGGTGGCGTAAAGAGGGCAGTGAAGTTGGCTACAACGTCATCCCCCAGTTCGCTGTTCTCGAAGACCGTGCAGGTACTGGGATCCAGCGAGTTGTTGGCGTTGGTGCTTTCGGAGATCACCACATTGACCAAGGGAGCAAGCTGACCGGGCAGGGCCAAGGTGTCATTGAGCTTCGTGTTTTGGAAGCCTTGGATGAACTTCTGGCCCGATTCAATCACCCGGCTTGACCCAGATGCGCGAACGAAAGGAGTGCCGTCCCTCGCCAGAGACTCATAGCGCCGGTAGAACTTGATTCCCGAGTCGACCATTTGCTGCTCCCCGAAGGAAGTCAGATCGTCCGACCCCAAGGTGTAGTTGTAGGTCTCCAAGAACGCATAGTCCCCCTTGTAAGATGTCGCATTGGCCTGAATCTTTGCGATCACCTTGGCATATTTTGCGGACTTGGATGCAGTGGGATACCGTGCACCGTGGCGGGAGATCACTTGTGCAAAGGTGACGTGGCAGCCCTTCGGGATAGTGGGAGAGACGGACTCATCCTCAACCGAGAAGTAAGGGGAATACTGGCCCCAGAGATGCGAAATCTCGGAGAAGCAATTATAGCCCCCGTTGACACTGTCGCAGGATGAGGAGTTCTGCTTGGAGGATCTAACCACCGGACCGGCGGATGCTCTACCAAGGTTGAAGGAGGCGGTAAGCACATGTATAGGAATCGGGGGGAGTCAAATTTCACATACCCTGAGAGGAGGTAGAGGGAGAGCAGAGCGGTAAAAAATCCCATTGTAACCGCAATCACAGTCTTCCTGTTAGCAAGAAACAACAATTGACGAGGTCTTCCCCCAGCGAGCTGGGGGGCTTCATATAGTCCCTTCATTGCGGCCGGCGAGCACCCATGGCTCTAAATGTGCGACACCGGTCGGAGCTAGAAAGCTAGCACGCGACACTGGTAGCCCACGTGCGAGGATAGAATGAAATTTGAGGAGTGCTTAACTGCTAAGTGGGTATAAGAGTAGTGGAAACGGGAGGTGGTTCGGAGCACAGTCACCGAGTACTCTTCGTACATCGGTTTGAAGTACTCTTGTACTGTACGTAGTGAGAGGTGCGGGAGATGCCGTAGTACCGGAGAGAGAATACCGTGGGTGTGGATCATCTCTTCAATCAATCTTCGTCCGGGGGCAGACCACGTGGGGGATTTCCCTTCTTCTGGTTGGGTAACTCGGCTGACTACGTAGTCGCTGCCTGAGGACCTCCATAGATAGCTCAATGCCGGAATCCTCAGGTGTCGACTAATTGCTACCGGGAACTCTCGAGAAATACTTACCTTACCTAGTTGATCACTACAGCTGAACAAAACTCATACTGAATCTAGATGATAGGAGATGCCCTGGCAGACCAGGTCGTGTGCAATGCTACGACCTTAATTTCGATAGCCTTTGTCTGACTATTTGCAGCTCTCGTTAGTCGCTTCCATGCAGGCATGTTTTAGTGGTACGACGTTCCCACCCCAGTCCATTGTCAAAATAGAGCGCCGTAGAAGCAGGGAGAACCTTTATATCATTCTTGCTCACAAGGCTCGAAGGTCATCCTAAATTCGTCTCCAGGAGTGCGAGAGCTGGCAGAGTCTGAGGTGCCACAACATCACACCAGGCGGACGGCCAGCGATATAGTGTTACATGTGCAATCCCAGCATAACCTACCAAGGGCCTTAGTAGTCCTCCCACGTGCAAGAAGAAAACAACCAACAAAGAAAAGGAAAAGCCCCGGAATTGTTGCAAAGGGGAATTTTAGATGTTCATTCCGATGTCAAGTCACATCCAGCACAAATAAAACATAGAGAAGAGAAGATTTCCGGGAAAAACAAATTGCCGCCTTTTCCATTTGCTATCATCAAAGTTCTAAACCGTCCGGCATGTAAGCCATGTAAATATCTCTTTTTTGCACACTTCACTCCATCAGGAAGAAAAGAATGTTACTTCAATTCATAACTCCTCCAACTTCTTAAAAATATGAGGATTCCAGAATCTTATACAAGAAAATGTAGGCAGAAACACATAAGAGAGTGATTCACCTAACAGAAGTGAACGCCTTGGGAAAAACTGCCCAAGGTATATTGCATGAGGGACCGAGGGCATGCGGATGATGTCTCTGTGTCACCTCTCGCAGCCCAGAATGGGAGCATCAGGAGCTCTGTGTCCAGGCCCCAGAAACGTGTGCTAATTCTCGAGGGGGTCTCTCAACGGGTACGATGCCCCGCTCTGCGTGCATCGTGGCGTAAGAAGCCGAAGAGGTAGCCCATGTGACAGGTGGCCGTGCCGTCAACAAGGGCATCATCTTCGAATCGGCGATGGAAGCCCTACTTGCTGTTGATCCATGTGCGGATTCCAGGCTTTCGCGAGTTGCCTCGGGTCCGTGCCAAGCAACCTTTCGATCTTGATCAGGAGCCGTGAGATAAGACGTTCGGAACGCATGCGGGGATGTTGGCCTCGTAGGTATCTGCCCTGCAGGTACCAGGCGAGTATAATGGTCACGGAAGAAGTCTCGCTCGGAGCGGTAGAAGTCGCGCTCCTGGGTCAAAGCCCGAATCTCTTGTGTTTGTCTTTGTAGAGCCTCGGCTTGTTTCCTCATCTCGTCCTGCTGCGCAGTGATCTTCTGTTCCATTTGCATCTCGTTCCTCTTGCGATTGCGGAATCGTCTTGATGCGTCACTGTTAGCCTTCCGCTTCTCTGCCTGCTGCGACGAGCCTGATTTCGTATCGACGAAACACGGAATCATGCCCGGGGGCGGTGCCTCGGCCGACTCGTCCCCAGGCCGCGGTACTGCCATGGCAGGAGGTAGCCGGCTCGCCGAATCTCCTGTCGTATATGAGGCGTTTCCGAACGAAGGTGTCTGATGTGGCATGGGAGTCGCTGCTACCGCCGGAGACGATCGACCAAACTGACTGTAAGTCGACACCGGTGTTGTTGGACTCGTTTCCTGGGAGCTCGGATGCGGGGTGTGGTTGCCACTCGCTTGGCGGCTATGGAAAGTTGGAGTTGATTGCACCGAGACTGGGGCCAGGATTGGGGCTGAAGTCGGGTGAGGGGAGGTCGATACGGGGTGCCCTGGAACAGAGTCGATGAAATGGGGCGAGCTGGGACCTCTAGGGTACGAACTCGGGCGTGATGTTTGGGAGAGTGGAGATTGGGCCGGTCCAGCCTTCAAGCTCAAGCTACCCCCAAGAGGAGGGAACCAAGCTGATGGCGATGCAGGGGCTATAATCGGATGGCTTCTGACCCCGGGAGAGGAGGAAAGTCGCTTAGCTGGGTGGAGTTTTGGTGAGGGAAGGTGCATCGTCGGCGAGGACGGATGTCGATTGTGTGAAGATGATGATGCACCATGACTTTCCCGACCGTTTTCTGGTTTGTTAGCCGGCACCTTGGAGGGATGATTAAGAATCGATTCCACGCCAATGGGACGAGACTGCCCAGTCGAATTCAATGCATACCCCAACGGGTCAGATGATTGCCAGGAGAAAGGTCGCGAACGAACATGATCTGAGCTATCCGAGTCATCGTCCAGGCGAGGTCTTTTCCGTTCAAGGGGACCACGACTCTCAGACGAACGAGCATCGCCTATTGAGGGAGCAGAAACAGGGGGCGACATGTGCTCCAAATCTCTCAGTACCGATTGTTGAGATGATCCTGGGCATGGCGGGGCTCCTCCTCTCTCCAGATGGGCTGGAGTTTGACGAAGAGGAGCCTGAGAGAGGGAGCCGGTTGGTTGGGCGAGAGGGAAACCAGGCAGCGAATGATATTGGGACGAAGAATGCACCGGACTGGAGTATGGAAGATTGGCCAACACACTGAGTCCTAGGGTAGCCACGGTGACGGAAAGGCCGATTAGGAGCCCAAAAGAAGAGAAAAAGGAGGGAAGTACAGGCTGGGTTGGGTGGTTGAGAAAGGAACAGGGGGCAGCGGATGCGTGCGCAGTGGGAATTCTTATAGACCCAATCCTTTCGGTTCTTGCTCTTATCCTGTGAGAATGAATTGACAGCGTCAATAAACACTACAAGAGATTCGGTGACCAGCAAGATTCACCCGACTGCCACCGAATATCGTTGAAATCACCAATATATGATGTGAGAGAACAAGAAATTCAAGTCAATTGAGAATAGTATCCAGTATCTGTATAGTGGAGCCGAGTTATCAGAGGCAAGGCACGGTTGATAGAAGAGACAGAGAGAGAAGGTAAGTTCGTGATTTAGTCGACACCTCAGTCTCGGGCTTGGAGATGAAGTGAGAAAAGAAGAAGGAAGTAGAAAGTAAGTTTAAATCACAAGGAGAACGCAAATGATAACTAAAGGTAGTGTTAGAGGTGGAGGAAGCGATAGTGATGGTAGGTAGGTCGGCAGGTCGGTAGGTAGGTAAGTAAGTAGGAAGGTAGGTAGGTAGTCAAGTGGGTATGATACTAAATCTAAATAATTTTCTCTTCTGGGATTGATTTGTTTTATCTGATTATTGCTAACGGAACGGATCTGCCCAGCACAAGCATAAGTGAGCTGTTGACAGCAGAGAAAGAAGTACAATATTTTCGGCGGTGTGAAACGGAAGGCGATGTTTGGTAGTGGATAATAAATGGGGAATCAAAATAAGAACAGCAGCAGCAGCAGCAGCAAAGCGGTTGTGGGACCCATGGATTCAGTTAGTCTAATTAGTTTAAGAGAGAAAAAAAGAGGAACCCAGAGGCATGGGTTGGGGAATAGGGAGGGGGGCGAGGATCTTGGGTCGACGATGAACAACAAGTATGTAAGACACTCTGCGTTAGACAAAAGATTATTTTAATCAAAAAAAAAAAAATCAATCAATTTAAATTGAAAAAGAAAAGAAGAGAAAACAAAAGAAAATAAAAGAGAGTATGGCATCACACAAAGAGTGACGCACAGGCAGCTCACGCAGCTGGTAAGGGGGAGGAGAGAGAGTGAAAAATGACCATTCGAGGTGGATTTTCCATGACTGCAAGCCTAACTAGGTCGGTCTTGTCCCTACTACTTACTTACCGACATACTTACATACATGCATGAATACATCCATCCATTCATCCATCCATGTATACATATATACATACATACATACAATACATACTTACATACATACATATATATATACATACAATACATATATACATACATACAGCATACATACAGCATACATACATCCTATATACAGCACCTTTGTATTTTTATATCTGCTTTTATTTTCTTCCCACTCTTTTACCAAATCTTGTTCGGACTCAGGAGTCATGCATCTAACTATACGTGGATCTTGATTATCCACCGGACTAGCTCTACCTCAATCTTGGGTGAGTTAGACTACAGTAACTTACTTCCTCGAGAATCCTAAAGTGCCACGCCCAATTGAAGATCCATAAAAACAACCTATAGTGGATACCACGACACACAGGTACATACTCATACATATACAGAGTACAATCAACTCAGACAGCCAGACGTATTGTACATGCATGCATAGATACCTGTCTGGGACTTTTGTCTAGTCCGGGTGCAGTTGCAACGATCTAGTCTTCATCCGTCAAAAGTACCTGGTACCAAAGAGGGAGGAGAAGGAGGAGAGCGCCATCGTGATGGGTCTCGGGGAAGACGGAAACCCTCCCTCGAGACTAAGCGGTAAAAGCTGTTCCAAACTAGGTGCTAAGTATTGATTGTCGGGTGGGAAACTTGAAATCGCAGAGACCATGAAGACAACAAAAGAAAAAACTAAGAAGAGATAAAAAAGGGTCCATCCAGGCCCCGAGGAGAACAGTGTTTCCAAGAGCTTCCAGATTTGAACAAAGCCCCAGGCCTTCTCTATCAGTAGACTACCTATGCTATTATAAGTTGCCAGTAACTCTCGGTCAACCTATCGTTTGTTGTGGCCATGACATTATCACCCTCCGTGCTAGGTGATTCATTTTCCCATCACACAAACTATACTAATTTACTTGGTTAACTTTGAGGCGACTACCTTGGGGGCTTGGAATTGTAGTGGTTCTTTCAGAATTCTCGGCCTCTATGAAGTCTTGCCATTCTTGGGAAAACGAATCACCCTGATTGAGAGGAACAGTCTTACCTAACAGACTTCATCGTCCACTAGTGAGATCACTAGAGGCGGCTAACCATGGGATTGGGGATTGGGGACATGCAGGTGAACCGGAAGCTTTTAGTATGGGCGCCGTCAATTTGGATCGGTGGAGGTCACCGAGAGTACGTGCTTCCCCTAGACTAGCTCAGCAGCAGCTTGAGGAGGGGGACTTGCAAGAGACCCGCTGGCTCACGCTGTCGGTCGGGGTGGAAAGAAGTACAGGGCAGGTACCGACCGAGCCTGTGGGATTGAGGTAGCAATCAAGCGGTAAGTAATGTATGTCAGTACTGTACTGTAATATATCAATACGTACGACCGTTACACATACTGCATGCCGCCTGTATTATAGCGGTAATCCAGAACATCTGCCGGTTGCCACTGACCGCCTGGGGGAGCACTGAGAGTCTGAGAGGGGTGGAAGAAGAGAAGGTCGACCCATTGGCAATCAACTAACTTACAGAATGGCCCTCGGAAGGATTTCGTCTTTGACATCCTGCCTGCTTCAGGACGATCTCTGGTCCTGTTTGTTGGTGTGCGAGCCGAGTCGGTTGCGATAATGGCATTCTGCCTGGCCCCCACTGAGATGGCCAATAAGTTACCCTCAGAGAGTTTGCTGATGTCAATTGTCTCGTTCACCCCCATCATTCCGGCCTCTATTGGTCGTAATGAGGATGAGGTGCAAACATGTCTTTAATACATTTATTGGGGGGAAACGATACGGATAACCAGATTAGGCAAGGTTGGCCATGTCAAAGCGATGAAGACAGAGTGTACAGTACTGCCGGATTGTACAGGCTGCTGAACTCGGAAGAAGTTGGTATAGATATATTCTACAGACACTTGGTACAGTACATAGTAAAGAGGAAAAGAAATTGGTAGGCGTGGGAGAAGGGTATTTGCCTTCTGGGGCCCGAAGCCCTCAGTTGATGTCTATGACTACTACCGACTGAATGGCTATATTATCTCAATTGGCTGACTGACTGACTGATCGTACCGCGATAATCAGTAACCATGGATAAATGGGACAGGCCCCCCATCATCCGTCCATGTCTATCTATCTCCTGAGTGAGGTAAGTTATTTACCTATCAATCTCAAACATGACGGAGTAGGGAAAAGCCATCTGCCTCAACCTGCCAAAGAAAGCTAAAACAAGCCCGTCGTCTAGTTTTGCAGCGGCAAATGGGGCGGACGAGCACACCTTCTTCCATTCAGGTGGCAGATTTGTCCCGAATCACGATGTTTTGCATGCATGCGGGAAGAAAACATGCTTTCAAGTTTCAATCATCTCTCAATCCTTCCTTCTGGGCAGCCGGGTCTAACCCCCCGGCCCCCCTCTCTCAGTTCCCAATCAGTCAATCAGTCCTCGATCTTGAGTCCCCCTTTCCCCGATATTTGCCTTCCCCTCATCTCTTCCCGCCAGTGCGGGTGTCACCCGGAGAAGGGCCGGTACTCAATAGCTCAAACTCAAACTAAAAAATACATGAAAAGACTCCATCATCTGCGGATAGTCACCGGAACTACGATGTCATCTGCTGATCCCCGTTGTTCACTCGGCCAACTGTCTTGAGTTAAACTCGCGGACCGCATCCTTGGCCAGCCGTGTGACTGGAATAGGAATATCCATATCGGATCCATGATGGCTCAGCTTTGGCTAACACCAAAAACGAGTCGATTGGGCTGAGCTCGATACTAGGATCGGGATTGGTCAGGAACCTTGAATGGGAAAGTCTCGTCCGTTCGGGTTGATTGCACGCAGGCAGCAGAGCAGACAGGTCATCAAGCCTCTCGGATCATCCCTCTGGGGCCGACTTCTGAGTGGTCCACGAACAGGACTGTTGTTGTATTCCTTCCGGCACCACTGCTGCTCAGTCCCTCTAAGATTCACACGGGAGGCAGGAGTACGTCTACGGAATCGGGCCAAAGCGAGGAGGAGGCGGCCAGGACTCAGATGTGTTTCAGCTACGTCATTGGGCATCAATCACAGATCATGAAGCTTCTAAAGATCGCAAGGCAATGCTGCTCTTGATTCCTCCATCTACTCTATGAGATAGAGATAAGGTACTCCGACTATGATTCACCCAACCTGATCCGTGGTACGGGAAGTTATAATTCCACGATCATATTATACTTATATCATCTTACGCTGACCGGGGGGACGACCCCAAGCTACGGCTGTCAATCATTTCAACACAGCCCACTGCGGGTCGCATCGACCCCAAGAGCGAACTGGATACGCTGAGTGTGGTTGCTAAGCCCTTGATAATATTGGACGGCCAACAGCCCGGTCAGCCATCTGCAAACGGGATCTCTCACAGGCGCACCTGGGCTTAGGCATTCAATACAGATTGCATCAAGACGGATCAACTACGACACTTCCGACAGCCAGTAGGCAACAATGCATAAAGTACGCTGTGTGTAACGTCCGAATCTTGTTTGAAAGGAAACAAGAGCAACAAGAAAGAAAGCTCTAGATCTGTCCCCCGTATGTCGGTAAGGATCGGTGAGCTGCTTCTGCAGAAAAAAAAAACAACAAATTACTTGCAGAAAGCCCGAGGTGTTCCGCGGGGACCTGAATGGCTGGAACCCCGTCAGAGAATATGGACTGTTAATCAATCAGGTTGTCCATTTGCTTCTTTTTTTGCCAGAAAAGGGAAAACAAGTATTTGATATCTTGTGCGACTCTACTGGCTTATCAAATGGGTGCCGTCGCATAGTCGGCGTATCGAGCTTGTAGACGCCAACGAAGGACAGGACAGACGCTATCAGTTATTGTTCCGGGCGCAATCTCCAAAATCTCATCACTCATTCATTCTGTGAGGCGACATCAGACAACATTGAATGCACAAGGTCCTTCATATAGAGGCGAGTGGATCCTCGTGGCTCGTTTAATTTCGCTCATTTATTTTCGGGCTGTTTTGGTCAGATGACGAAGACCAAGGAAGAACGAGGTCTACTTCTTCCTTCTGGAAGCACCAGACCACTTAGTGATTGTAAAGGGACCACCAGTAAGCTACCCTAGGTTTTGGGTCAGTTCCGGCGCCATGGGAGGTCGTTGAGGTTCAGCCAGCCTCAAGGTTGAGCCTTGATCTTTCACTTCCAGGATCTCAAACTCTAGATACTCCCAAGCGCTTGCTTGACTAATGGAAGGTTTGTGGTAAACTACCTAACTACCGGACGCAACTCATCATTTGCAAGCACCTGTAGGCGGGAAGTGGAGACCAGAAATTCCGGACTGATGGCGATTCATCCGTTTGATTCAGGTCGACGCTGCTGGCACCGGAGACCCTCTCCGCCCCCTCATCCTTTTGTCGTCTGCAAGCTACCTTGATGCCAGTCTGGTGCATTCGTGTTTCCTGGCTGCTTCCCGCCAGTCCTCTGAGCACTTCTGAGCACTACTGAGCACATTTGTGGAGTGGGCCGTTCGATCGGAGAACGTGTGCCACGAGAAACATGGCGGATAGGTAGGTAATGCAAATACTTAGTCTAGTCTACGCAGATGGGATCCATGATCACTTGGCGGGATTGGAAAGGGAGTGTGGAGCCCGATCGGAACGGGCTTCGAAGTGGTCCTGAAATATGAAGAGACGGTGAGAAGGTCTTCTCGAATGGAGTGATAAGAAACAGCGAACAAACAAACAAACATTTGGAGATTTAAAGTACTGGCTGGCTCACTTATGACTCTGAGTTGGATGTCCACAATCCACCAGCATTTCTTCTTATACAAAGTATGGTCATCGAGTAAAAATTCAGTTGTCAATGGCTTTGTTTTTGGCATGTTTACTTTTTCTTTGTTTTTTGTTTTCTTTTTTTTTTTCTGCTTATGATTCTTTCTCCCTCCCATTCGCGTGCGCGTTGGGGCTGCCGTTCCCCGCTAATACCGCTTATCACTTGAGAATGATCGAGAAAACCATCGGACCAGCAGTGCCCACAAGCCAGGAAAAGTCCATCGCTATGCCATTTCCTATCTCGGCTGTGGTCCGCCGCTAAATGAAACTAGATGAAGAATCCCAGTGGAATGGCATTAGCTAACGGAGTCTGAGTAGTTTGACTGAAGCCTACATCCTACGGAGTCGTGCATCGCAGGTCTCCACTTTATGTGTGCATGGTCAGTTAGTGCACATCGAACTCGGGCCCTGCAGCTGTGAAAATTACGAGTATTCGTTTTGGCCGGGTGCGTACCCTTTCCGTCCTTTCTCTCTCTTTGAGGGGCTTTCGAAAGCGTGCTAAATGTACAGCATAAAGTAGGTTAGTATGTATACACAGTCAGGGTACAGTCATTCTCTTGATAATGTCATACCTTCAGGCAACCACCGCTAGATTCACAGATCCAACACAGCTTCGACCATAGCTTCCTCTAACTGCAGCCGCGGAAGGTCGTGTGAGGCAACTTACCTTAGCTTTTTGTCGTCCCCGGTTCGCTCGATGCGCTATCACCCATCCCGCTGCACCTTTCTTCGCAATGGCGCGCAGTAGTGGAATTTACTTACGCTTCATGGTCATGCTGGCCCGGTTGAGGAAAGTAACTAATCATGCTCGATGGTTGACAATGGGATTGATTCTTGAACTCATCTGCAGGAAAAAGGGCTAGCCCCGTCTAGATCCCAAGGTGGCACCGCCGTAGCGTGCATTTTCTGTGCTGCACATGCATGCAATAACATTCACACCACCTGTTGGCTTCCTTCCGCTCGATGCTCAGGGCTCCCGATTAACTTTGGGAGTTGGGGAGAAGGGGAGCTCGGGGAACTGGGAATTGCTTCCCATTCGGAGAGGAGATCAGAGTGACGCATGAATGATTCTTGCTTTGGTTCACCGTAATTGCTGGGTGTGGTTCTCACTCCGGAGGGCTGCACGCTTCGATCCGTCGTTGCCGGCGACCTCTATTTGGGAGTACGCATTGACCGCGATGTCTGCGTATACCTGCATACTACTAGCTACATATGGAGAGGCAAGCACATCGATGGGACTCTCTTTTCTGTGATTGTATCGATTAGGTGCCTCCGCTGGCCTGTCTTGTTGATTCTTAGTCAATGGCGCGATTGAGCCAGACAATGTAGATTTGAACAGTACTGTACTTCTTATCGGTAAAGGGCTCATATCTTGTTCCCAAGAGACAAGAATTGTGACTTCTCGAATCTGCTCATTAGTCTGGAATGCTGCATGTATGATACCATGTGATGGAGTCATTTGTACTCTACGTAGGACTGTTCAATCTAAATGTACTTAGGCGGAGAGCATGATAGTCAAAAGGCGTATGAAATGGAAAAATGTTGGAAAATAGAAGTACTGTACCTATAGTAACTTGAAGGGGAAGTCGCGATAGCAGTCGGACTCGGTAAGTTAGTGCTTTGGACATCAATCCCTTCTACACACTCCAACTATGCCTGCTAGACATACTCATAGATTGATTGACCTCACTTACTGACCGAAGGAGTGGGTCTGCTGACTTTCTTCCACCCTCCGAGGTCTCTTTCTCTTTCTTCTTCTTCTTCTTCTTCTTCTGCCCCACCCCTTGCATTTACTCCCCCGCATGGAGACAACAACAACAATACTCAAACAGCATTGTTCACTGACTCCGTGCCTGTGAAAAAGTGTACATGCATCCTGCACAAGTCCTTCCCCGTTCTATTCTCGGACTCCGGATACATTTAACTGATATATTCTGATCAGGCTATGTGTCTCACAAAGTTCGTTCTTCCCATCGCAGCCAGACGTCATTTCCCGTTCTCCGTCCGAGTCGAGTAGGCTCCGTTAGTGACTACTTGCCTAAACGCTTTGAACCAGGACAATCTACAGGTGCCTTCCATGCTCGCTCTGCTACACAACATTGCTCTTCAAATGTGCGCCCTACAAACGAGTTCGCGTCTCCATTGTGGCGTTTTAGGTGGTCACTGGGTCTAAAAGCCTACACACAGAGCAACTCCCCGTCAAAGTATACTTCTTTCTACAACTGTTTGAATGATAGTTTATCACCATGAGATCAGTCCTGGAAGCGAAACTGATTCTTAGGTTTTCCTCTGACCCCGACATCCACGCGATAAAGCCGTCCTCCATATCGAATAGAGTTGGGAAGCTGCTCATCATTCACATCATCCTTAGCAGTTGTGATAAAGAGCTCGGTCCCGACAAATGTCGGACAGGTAATGTTCCGTGTAGGCAGGATCACTTCGCCAATCACTTTTCCCTCCGGTGAAATGCGTATGATCTTCCCGCCGCCATATATCGCACTCCAGAGGCAGCCTTCCTCATCGATGGCAAACCCATCGGGCTCCTTGGGCTCCCCAATGTCAAAGTGAACCCTGCGGTTGCTGATCGCTCCGGTCTTCGCATCAAAGTCGAAGGCAAAAATCTTACCAGTAGGGGAGTCGGTCAGGTACATGGTGTCATCCGCAAGGTTCCAGCCAATCCCGTTGGGAATCGTCAGCTGTTCAACCATCCGATGGAGTTTCAAGTCAGGATCTAGCCGGAACAGTGCCCCTTCGTTGGTAGGCTTCTGGATCTTGGGGTCATTCATGGCCCCGGCCCAGAATCGCCCGTGGCTGTCGACTGCTCCGTCGTTGAAACGCATCCTGTTTTGATGGCGTTGTCGATGAGTCAGATTCACGCCTTCAAGTTGTGCAGATCCCGACTTCTGACACCTACCTGTGGTCCTTGTCCGGGTCGTCCCATGCTCTGCGGATATACGACAGCTCACCGGTGTCGCGATTTATCAGGGCAAATCCATGTTTAGCGGCTGCGACGATCTGGTCCTTGTGAGCATCTCCGGCATTGGCGATGTTGGCAGTCACCCTGCAGTCCCGACCAGCGGGTTAGCCTCGAAGCCGTGCTGGGAGTAGACACCCTGTAAGAAAGGCTATCGGACAGGCGACGCACCCAATGGAAGCAGACGTGTCCAAAATCCGCAAGGAGTCTGGCCCTTCGGCAAGGTTCAAAGCGTATAGTTTCTGTTCCCAGATGTCGACAAAGCGAAACTCATTCCTGGTCTCATCATGGAACGGACCCTCCAATAAAGTGCCTGCTATGTCGACGTACGGCTGAATCAAGAAACAAGAGTAAGAATCATGCTTTTATGCTCATACCCCACATGGACCATGTTCATTCGCCCAGAAAAAGGTCCAGTTCTAAATCCGCGTACCTCGGAGACCGTCCATCTCTGGAAGTCTGACATTCTGAATGATCGATCAACAAGGATGCTGATTGCTGAAGGTTTTGGACAATTCAGTTTCGGGAGCACCCGTGGTCTGAGCTGTATCGAAAAGTTATGGCCGGCTTTGGATATATGTGCAACAGTTATTGTCAACGGAGAATGTTGGGAGCGCACTGAGGGGAAGATGGGAAGTCGACTGAGTGTGACGGCTATTCAGTCGGTGCGTGACACACGGTTGCCAAGACAAAACCCCACACGAAACTCAGTGAAAACGCGATTATTTTGCTGTCCCGCTCCTTCGCCAGCAGCAGCAGCAGCAGCAGCAGTCTTCTCCTCATGGTCAGTGGGTCGAGCTGGGTCAGCCATCCCAGTTTCGACTTAGGGCCCTAAGGCCAGAGTGGGAGGGGGAGGGGAGTGGATAACTGCCCATCGGGCCACCACTTCCGTGCCAAAGCAGCCGTCGACGGTCGAACACACCGATTGCTAGCACCAACTAGATTTAAAAAACCAACTGGATGCCATCTATCGACTACGACTCGAATCGATCTAAACTAGAGTCTGGGCCCGGGAATTTCTCCAGTTTTGCTGCAGAAGCTGCTGCGTGTCGTGCCAATTATTAGCGCCTACTTCTGGCAATTCAGAAATATGTCCGCGTTTATGGTCTCTAACGGCCCAGAAAAGGAACAGGATGCATACATGCGCCCCTTCGTCTAGTGAGCGATTCGAGCCCTCAGGCTTCCGGAGTGGGTATATTATTTATTGGATATTCACCATCAAGCCTGTCCCCACCCATTGGAGCTATCACCTGTCAAGTGAGTTATCAGCTACCTTGCCTACGGTATTTACCTGTAGACGCTAAATTACAGGCAGCCCTGTCACAGCCAACGTGGCCACTCAGAATGGTTTTAGGTGCCGAGAAAAAGCAATTCTCAGGGAAAGATAAAGGGTTGGAATTGGATTGAAGCTATCTCTGAAGCACGAAGGAAAAGTACAGTACCCACCAACAAGACCGTTTGATTGTGAGCAGGCAGCGAAAGTCACACCATGTTACCGGCCCAGACCCAGATGTGCGCAGTGACAGGATGCGGGCAGACTTCCCGTGTTCCGCCTCAATTTGTCCCAAACAAGGCTCCTGGTGGAGTCTATCTTAGACGGGCCGATAACTGCGGACAAATAGGAAATCACCCGGCTGCTTTTCCTTGGGGCTTGTGCTATGCGGCAGCTTGCTCCCAGCGCCTTAAGCAGTCTGCGTGACAGCAAGCAAGGCGAGTCCCCTCGATCCCTCGAAAGTGTTCCTTGGACGCAGACACGGCATACCCGCCCGCTCCAGGGTCCCAAACTTCGGGACTTTGGAGGGAAATGCTTACCATTTTACCTACAAGCCAGAGGACGAGGCCCACCTAGTGTACCTTTCGGGCCTACAGCCGTGACAGCGACAGGTTACGAGCTGTTTTCTTGCATTGATCCCCGATTTGTGGCCAGCGTCTGGGGTCCGTGTCATGGTCGGTCCATGGAATGTGGGCAGAGCTCCAGGCCAGTATCCATTCTTAATTTGGAGTCCCGCCATGTGTCTGACGGCGAAGGGCGGATCGCCCCAGATAGGCAAGGTGGGAGATACAACTAGTGGAATGGTTGCGCAGCTGCTGAGAGCCTGAAATGCTTCCACAAAGTTCCTCGGTCCTTCGGGAGAGGAAGACCGCGCTAAGCCAGACGATGGACCACCTGCTGGGCTTCTGTCCATCTAACCTAATCGCCCTGGTTGGTAAATCACAGCCCCATCACTCAGCGATGTTCAGCTGGACTAGCAGAGCGATGCCGTGATCGGATGCCGACGACTTAAACCACGGTAAACGGAATAAACTCGATCTCCAGCCATCTGGGGTGATCGTCGTTATGATGCTAATCATGAACCCAAAGCAGTAAAAGGGCGAGGTAGACTGAGGTCATTCTGAATTAATCCATGGGGCCCGGGGAGTCTTTGGGTCCTTGGGAAAGCCTCTATGCAGCGCATGGCCAGCCGCTGCATTGATTGACGGTCGGACAGATGGAGAGCGCCCAACATTGGGTCGTCCGGCGCACAGTAGACAAACCTAAGGGCGCAACCTTAATGAGCGGTGGTTCATAGCCAGCACCCGGCGGGGAATGAAGACGCCAGCTCAACGGCGATGCATCACCTAAACGGACAGGGCAGTACCTGCAGGAGGCAAACACGACTGATATTCGAGACAGATAAGTTACAAAGTGGACCACTGAATCGCGCTGTCTGTGAGCGAATGGAAAATGCGGTGTACAGTACACCACTCAATCATGCCCGAGAAGACAACACTCCCTTCCGCACTCTGGCCTGGAAATTTTCCGACCGTTGCGAATGATGAGGGATCACATCGATTCTGGATTTGTGCAGCTCTGGGGGCTCTCGCCCTCTTGTTTGGCGTTTCGATGTCCAAACACCGTCCAAGCACCACCCTGGATGCTTAAGCAGCGACCATTTCAAGGGCGAGCCCATTAGGTCCAGGCAGCCTCACATGATCGATTCTTCATGCATGACAACGCAGCTCACATGGGGGTGAGGTGCAGCAACTGCAGATAGGACTTTGGGGGAGGGGAAAGGGTGTGGAATACCCTGTCAATCGGTATGGAGCTAAACGTACCATGTTTTGCAAGTCGTATTACGGCTGTACGGTAATTTACCGTCATCATACCGCCAATTTTCGGTATGGCACGCAGTGTCTGGCTCGATTGATTGATTGCTCAAACACCACTTAATCAGGGTATGACGACCTAACTAATTCCGATCCAGTCAGGCCCACTTTCATTGACCGGCTCGACTATGAGATCGGGGGCCCGCAATACTGGGATCATGGCGTGGTCAACCTCAACGAGTTCGCTGCACCGTATAACCGAAGCCTGCATCAGAATAAGACAAAGTAAGAAAAAACATGGACGCATATGTTTACGCCGGGACGGGTAACTCAGATAGGTCTGGTCTGTATGTCAGCAAGACAGTGCGTCAATTGCGTCGAATCGAGAGCCATATCCCTCACCCCAGTCGGATCCTGCCACGACATACTTCCTCTCAGACACAACAGATGGCCCAACGACTAGTGTCCTGAGATGTGCATCCAGAGGCGGGGAGAGCGTGAGGGGCAAGCTACACATGTGTGTACCCTCGCCGTGAGTAGTACTAAGTACCTGGGTCGGTCAGATAGGTACCTAATTCGTACCCTATGAGGAGGGAGTTGCTCAGGTGGCAAATCAGTGCGGCCCACTGAGGTGAAAATTGGTGGGAGTATTTGTTGCTATTGGTGGAGGAGGTGGTGGAAATCTGTGTTCTTTTGGGAATTTCATGCATTAGTTCAGAGGTAGTTTCGAGGCAGTTCAGAGGTATAGTTCGGGCATGTTGGGAAGAGGCGTTCTTTACTTCTGGATGCAGTGTACTGCTTACTACTTAGTGCGTAGTCTAGGGTAGCTAGAGACCTGGAGAGAGGGTCGAATGCTCCACTTGACTGTTCAATGCGACTTCTCTCTTGTGCTTATCCTTGAGAGTACTGTGCATTGATACTAAGGAGATGGTACTTTTTACTTTTGCTATGACAAGGTCATATGGTGTTTACAGATTGCAGTTGACAGCGTGAACAGTTTGACCAGAGTAGTCGGGCTGTGCCCTGTACTGGATCGCTGGTTGCAAGTCGATTGATTGCCTGAGGCCAGAACTAGACCAATATACTGAGGTGACCTCTACTGTATACTACCACCACCTAATGATTTTTAGAAAAGAACAAAATCGGAAAGATAATCGGTCTTCTCGAAACTCCAACTTAACATTATACTATAAGGATTTTCTGGTGGCGTTCGCCCCGATGTTGGATTCTTCATGATTCATACCCTTCGCTGCTGCATTGGGGCAGAACGCCGTCTCAGAGGTTTCTTGTCAGGTGCTCGTGTGGGTCTCTTGTCTGATGTAGTATTAGGATATGGCTGGGTGGATGTGGGATGTGCATTTTAGGCAGCTCATGTATGCACCTGAGCCAATGCTAGTTCAACTGTACATGCATCAGGATGTGAAAGTGGTGGATGAGGATGTAGAGTAAGGTAGTTTCCCCTACATCTCGAGTTTTACATCTCTGATTTAAATTGCTAGTATGGAGATGTGAGCTTGTCCGTTCAGGGTCTTCGAAGTTGAGAGTGTAGTGGATGTAGCTAATATAGCATAGTTCTGCGAGTTCAATATGGGTGACGGTCAAGGCAATGGTATGTATGCCTCAAGGGTCGGTGATGCTGATACCTAGGGTGTTGCTCTCTTTCTTCCTGTGCTTTTGGGTGTTTGGTGCACCGCGTGAGGCTGTCGTTACTGAGAAGCTGCTTGCATTAATCTAGAGCATGCCTTTTCTCACTTCAAATCAAGTGTGCAAAACATGCATAGATATGAGTCTCCAGCTTTAGTTTACCTCTTGTTAGCACAACTATATCCAGAGCCAACAACACACCCCCCCAGGTCCGTTTTCTGGATTAGAGAAAGATGGCATCCATCAGTCCACATATGGTGTACACTTAACACTAGCCAATCATAACCGATCACCCCCGAGATTTCACCCTGCAGCTTCCAGCTCCTGGGTTATCTGCAATGCTCGTGAAGTCCGTACCCAGCAACCGTTCTAACCCAACAGTGCAGAAGCAGAGAACTTACTTCCACTTACACCTACAGTTTACATTGTACAGTCATTGTAACTATATGTACATACACACACACATATACATATGCATGCATACATGCAATGCAGTGCAGTGCATGCATGCAAGTACAAGTACAGTAACAGTAACAGTAACAGTAACAGTAAGCAAGCATCTATCTTGCATCCGCATTCTCTTTCTCGATCTCAGAATCGAGGTTCGATGATTGACTGTCCTGTTTCTGGGTTCTACAGTGGGTCGGTGCTGCGGGCGTCTCCCCCTTGCTTCTTCCACCATGCATCCTGTGTACATGAAAGGATTTTCTTTCGGGGAGTGCTTTTGCATGCTTGGAGGAGGAGTTGAGTTGGGTTGGATTGGGAATAAGGGGGTGTACTGTACTGGACTGGACTGGACATGGACTGGACATGGGTGTATGCTGCTGGATAGGGTTCTGTCTTGCTTTTCTTGTTTCCAGGTTGGTTGTTGCTTGGGGTTGATCTGGGGCTGCGTGAGGTTGTGGTGTTGGATGATGATTACTCGGAATGTCTGTATCTGCTGTGTTTCAATGGAGAAGCTGGTCTTATGCCCTTGTTCTTCGCGGGGTATTCCTAGAAGCAAAGGGTGCGGCTGTCTTTTTTTTTTTTTTTTTTTTTTTTTTTTTTTTTTTCGCTGCTGATCTGGCCATGCATGAAAAACTGGGTAGGCTCAGGTTCGAGTCCACAGGAGGTACTGGAGGATACAAAGGCCGCAGCTGGTTGCCGCTTAAAGGTGCTTACCTACGTTGTATCCAGTGTCCTGGAGGTTAGTAGGTATGTAGGTTATGTTAGTACCCAGATCTCGTTCGTATTCTGTACTACCATTTCTACCACCACCACTGTTACTGCTAAGTGTTAGGATCGCAGGGATGCATGGAGATGAGATCCAGCCCGCCAGACAGGTGGGTTATCTGTGATGGAAGCATGCTGCGGAAGGATTTGCGATGGGGATTGATCGGCTCTGCTCTGCTCTGCTCTTAGTATTCATGCATGTAGCCCTGGGGTTGTGTAACTTGTTCTTTTTTACTCTCTCTCTCTCTCTTGCTTTGTGTGTGCGTGCGTGTGTGTCTTCGCTTGGGTACTGTAGAAGTGCATAAGGCGTGGGTTCAGGTTACTGTGGTCGTGATTCTGTCACCTGCAGTAAGTTTGTCGTGGATGGTTGTTGGTGTAGTCTTGTTGTCCATTGTCGGCATAGATTCTATAGCATTTTAGTTGAGCGTGCAGATCTCGCACGTCGGGTCGTAGATACACAGGCCTAGATCTACAGTGCACACATTTCGCTATTCTCGTCGTCTGGCGGTCCTTATGTCTCTCCATGAGGGTAGAGGGTGGAATGTGGAGTGAACTGCCACCCGTGGATAAAGAAACCCAGTTGGAAGTCGGATTCACAACTCCCCACCGATCACCCAGGAAGAAGAGACAGACAACATCAAGGATCATCCAGTAGTGTCTCCTCAATCCGATCAGAAGATTTGCAATAATTACACAGACTACTTGCTCCGCCAATCTGACTAGGCCACATCGTGGCTCAATGTCTAGTTCTCTTCTTACAGGCACGGTGATGCTGGACTGCGCAGGTCGAGGCAAGACATTTGGGGGTTCACAACTCAAGTCATGCTGGGCTGGTTACGGTCACTGTTCTGTGAGGGGGAGGGGGTAATTTGTACGACCCGATGATCTGGCTGCCTCTTCCCTTTCCTTTTCATCTCGTGGTTTCTACTGCGTCTCGTTCGCATCAGAACTGAAGAAGAAGGCGATCAGAACATATTCCGATATTTTGCGTGGTGCTTTTGGTTTTATCGCCTTGTGTGGTTTTCCCCTCATTTTTTTTTTATTTATCATACAGGAGCTCAGCTCATTTCGCAAACCTAAAGCTTGGATCCCATGTTCACGTGGATGGCCTTGACCTGCGAGTACGCCTCCAGGCCGGACTCGCCCAGCTCGCGACCGATCCCGCTCTGCTTGACACCCCCAAACGGCACGCGGAAATCACTGTCGTTGCTGCTGTTGATCCAGACCATGCCGGCCTCGATCTCCGAGGCGACGCGGTGGGCGCGCTCGATGTCCTTGGTGAAGAGGGCGGCGCCCAGCCCGTAGGTGCTGTCGTTGGCGCGGGTGACCGCCTCGTCCTCGGTCGTGAAGCTGGAGATGACGACGAACGGGCCGAAGACCTCCTCGCGGTAGATGCGCATGTGGTCCTTGACATCAGTAAAGATGGTCGGGGCGATGAAGAAGCCCTTGTTGCCGGCGACGTTCTTGTGGGGCTCGCCGCCCGCCACGAGCGTCGCGCCCTCGGACTTGCCGGCTTCGATGTACGACAGGATCCGCTCGTACTGGGCCTGGCTGACCTGCGGGCCCTGGAAGGTGTCGTCCGCGAAGGGGTCGCCGACCTTGCTGGTCGTGGCCACCTCCTGCTTGAACAGGGAGACGAACTGGTCGTAGACCGACTCGTGGACCAGGATGCGCGACGTGGCGGTACACACCTGGCCCTGGTTGTACATGATCCCGGTATGCGCCCACTTGGCCGCCTGCTCGATGTCGGCGTCGCCGAACACGACCAGCGGCGACTTGCCGCCGGTCTCCAGGGTGATGTTCTTCAGCGTGCCGGCGGCAAGCTTCATGATCTCGCGGCCCGTGATGGTCGAGCCCGTGAAGGCGACCTTGTCGACGTCCGGGTGCGTGACCAGCGGGCTACCGGCCACGCGACCGTAGCCGTTGAGGATGTTGACCACACCGGGCGGGAAGCCCGCTTCCTTGATGAGCTTGGCCAGGTAGAGAATGCTGAGCGGGGTCTGTTCCGCCGCCTTCATCACCACGGTGTTACCGCAAGCGAGGGCCGGGCCCAACTTCCATGCGGCCATGGCCAGCGGGAAGTTCCAAGGGATGATCTGGCCGACCACGCCGATGGGCTGACGGAGTGTATAGGCGAACTTGGCCGGGGTGGTGCTGATGGTCTGGCCATGGATCTTGTCCGCCCAGCCGGCATAGTACCGGAGACAGCTAAGGACCTCACCGAGATCGTCGTTCAAAGAGACGGAGTACGGCTTGCCTGGAAACGGTCAATATCACCGCCGGACGGCTTGCATGCTGCTGCTGCCGGAACAAGGCCACCTACCGTTATCCCACGTCTCAATAGTAGCAAGTGTCTCCCGGTGCTGCTCGATCAGATCCGCCAGCTTCAGCAACAAGTGGCCGCGCTCCGTCGCAGGCAGCAGCTTCCACGACGGATCCTTGAGAGCCTTCCGGGCCGCCTTGACGGCGACATCCACGTCCTCCGCATCCGCAGCGTAGACGGAGACAATCTCCTTCTCATCGCTGGACATTCGATCAGCACAAGCTTCCACCGTTGCAGAGGTTCTGGCGGGAAACCTACGAAGGATTGATGGAGGCGAGCTTCTCGCCCGACTTGGAGGGGACGAATTCGTTGTTGATGAACAGACCGATGGGCTGGTCATACTGACGCCCGTTGGGCGCAGTCAATTGCACGCTCACCTTACTGCTGGCCATGGTGGATGGGGTACTGTGGAGGGAGTGGCGGGGTACGAGGGGAGATGGATTGCGGCAAGGAGTGGAGAGAGAAGAGCGGAGAGATGCCGCTGGAGGGAAGAGGGGGAGCTGACGACAACCAAGGCGGGGGAGTCGAGAGGCGATGAAGAGGGGAGAGAGGAAGGGCAGGCGTGGCATTGACCGTGGGGAGAGGGGAGAAGACAAGGGGTAGAGGACAATCGAGGATGGGGATGGGGTGGGATAGAGGGGAGGTTGACTTTATAATAACCTTGGAGGAGCTTGAGCTTTCGTTAGTTAAGTGACTGGCTTATCGAAGCTAACCTTGAAGCAGTCCCCGCAATTGCATTGCAACCGCTGGGTTCCTGAGGCTTCAGGCTGGCCATCCCCGCTGGAGGCGATAACAGCCGCATCCCAACCAATCAGCGTTGTCGTGCTCGAGCCAAGTCGCCCCTCTTCGGATAGACTTGCTCTTCCCGGGCCCCGCGATTCTATTAACTGTACGTACAGGTACCTGTTAGCTTAACTATTACGGGGTACTATTAAGTACCTAGTACTCTATCAATGCAATGGAATTGTTATCTGCTTTCCTCACACCCACAATCGGGTCTGGCAAAGTCCCCAAAGACAACCCCCTCAGCGTCTTCCAAGTTGACTCGTACCGTACCTACATGCAGTTTGCATTGGGAATATCCAATCAGCGTCAGTGTTGGGGTAGGTATGCATCGCTGTCCACTGCGGGCAGTGTCCCATCCATCCATTCAATCAATCCAACCGCGGATGCGGCGGAGACGCCAATGAAACCCAGACTGCAACCCCAGCAGCCATCCATGATATGATTGACAAAATGCTGCCTCGATTCACAACCGCAATAGCAAGGGATCACTTCTTACAGTTTACAATTCATAATAGGATCCACAAATGAAAAATGTATTGTAGAAACGCCGATTGATTGTACATAAATCCGGCGTAACCGACGTGATGTTACCCATAACCCGAAATTTCGTTCATCCCACAACCGGCTCTGAAAGTACATCAATAAATCCACCAGTTCATTCGCTTGGTTGCGACGCTTCCTCGGGCTTCTCAGTAGAGGCGCCCTTAGGAGACTCAGTCGACTCAGTCGACTCAGTCGCTTCAGTCGCTTCAGTCGCATCAGTCGCTTCCTTGGCGTCGTTTGCTTCGGCCGCCTCAGGCGTCTCGGTCGCCTCGGTCGCCTCAGCTTCCTTGTCTTCAACTTCCTCTTCTTCGGCAAGTCCCAAGATGAACTCCCATTCCTCGGGTCTCACCGACGACACACTCAGCCGGGACTGCTTCAGCATCTCAAGGTTCGCCAGCGGCTTTCCAGGAGCCATGTGTTCCTTCAGCTGACTCAGGGCCACGAGGTTCTTGAATTTGCGCCGGAACTCCACCCGGACCGCCTCCCACTTGGGTTTCTCGCGCTTCGACTTGGCGTCGTAGTAGGGGTGGGCAGGATCAAAGGCCGATTCTGAAGTTACATCACCGTCAGCCAACCATCTGGCACCCGGGGTAGGTCTCCTCACCATCGACAAAATGTTCTTCCACAATCTCCATGACGCCGGCAACTCCGGGTACTCTGCAGTTGGAATGATAAAAGAAGGCCTGGTCACCCTTCTTCATGGCCCGCATGTGTCTCTGCGCTATTCACAAAGTCAGTTGCTGATACCTGTGCCAAAGCTCTCGTTCACTACTCACCAGACGGGTTCCGTACACCTGTTCAAGTGTTAGTATCGAGACAGCAGGATTGGCCAACAGCAAGGCAGACTTACCATCCCAGGCTTCTGGCTCCGTGCGTTCGCGGAGATCATCGATAGAAAACTTGACATCGACACCCTTCTCCATACGGCTCTCCGGCTCTGCCTTCATCAACCAGTACGAGGGTCCCGAAGTAGCCTTGACTGGGGTAGGCAACTTGGCCGACGCAGTAGACTTGGCTGAGGCAGCAGACTTGGCTGAGACAGCGGACTTGACTTCTGGCGATTCTGTTTTAGATTGTTTGGGAGTCGATTCGCTGGTACCGTTCCGCGAAGGCGTCGACGTCGGCTTCGGGTTCGGCGACGACTTCCTAGGCCTACCCCGGCCGAAAGTGCCATCCGATTTGGGTCCCTTGGGCTTGGAGGGAGTGGAGACTGTTGCAAAGTTAGTGGACGGCTCAGTGTGGACGGACCAACGTGGTGTTTGCCCGCAACTCGTCTTTAAGCTGGGCAGTGACCCGTAGAAAGCAGGAGTTTTCGTGCAGAAGGCACTGACCAGAGTTGGGGTCTTTACGAGGCCGACCGCGACCTCTTTTGGGGCCATCCGGGCGCTTGGGAGTCGAACCCTCGGGATACTTCCTGGGGCGACCTCTCTTTCGTTTCTCGCTGTCGTTTGGCGTATCCGGCGCAACCTGCACGTAAAAAGGTAATGTTAGTTTGAGTGATGGGAATTGGTTTGAAGAATGGGAATTGGTTTGAAGAAGCAGAAGAGTATTTCCATTGGCGGGCGACGCGCACGAATAAGAGGCACGGGCCGCCCCTCATCGCGATCCTGCTCGCGTTGGAGCTCGAATCGTGTGGTGGAAAGGGATAAATGGATGGGGGACGTACTCTCTTGGCAGCTGGGGCACTCTCTTCGGCGAGGGACGCGCTCTCCGACTTCCGCTTCCGCTGGGGAGGCATGGTGTGCTGTCCAGAGAACAGAGAGGAAATGCGGGCGAAGAAAGCCAGGACAGTCGATTGACGGAAGAGAAGGG
Organism: Aspergillus japonicus CBS 114.51; assembly: GCF_003184785.1. Lineage (NCBI taxonomy): Eukaryota > Fungi > Ascomycota > Eurotiomycetes > Eurotiales > Aspergillaceae > Aspergillus > Aspergillus japonicus. The sequence goes on along the minus strand of NW_020291655.1, from coordinate 384,176 downwards.
AATATCTGTGGAAGATAAGGAAGAGGACTGAACCACCAGTGTCAAACAATACACAGAAGGCAGAAGGAGAAACAAACACGGGGAAGTGTGGAGGTGAATTGGGGAAGTGAGGGAGGAGGAGGAGGAGGAGCTATAGGACGGCGACAGAGGCGATCGCCGTAACACGGAAACTCAGACGCGTCTAAACACACCTTCGTGGGGGGAAAGCCAGCGTCGCGCGGGCGGGCGAATTCACCGCCCGCTCCTTATCCCGGACCAAGCAAACAAATTTCCCTTCCGTCCTCTCGGGGATCATCACGTGCACTCACTACCTATACCCTCCAATTTGGCAGAATTGTTGCAGTGTCTGGCCTGGATACATTAATCGGACCACGTTCCAAACGCTACAATCGTCTCCCATGACAGGCAGCGGTCAAATGCTCCTCCTGGTGGTATTCTGGAGGTTCAAGGTTGATGGTTGATTTTATACTGCACGTAATATACAAACAACCACGACTAGTATACGCAGCACGACATATACTTTGAGCACATGCCAAGTGCCTGCATTGTATGCAGCTTGATGCAGCCGACTCTAATTTCTTCCTTGGGTATAATCCAAGCAACAGAAATGTGGATCTGTACAGTAGACAAAATGGCATAAACAAGAACTCACCCACCACGAATCATAGCGTTGCCTCTGCTACCCCGCAATCAATGAGACTCAGTACATGGAGGCTCAGTCTCGGGTCTACTTTTCTTTCAACCTCAAGACTATCACAGACCACAAGGTCCACCGAGAATGATGTATGGCGGAGACATCAAGATATGGGTTGAGGCTGAGCAGAGGAGGTAGCTATAGAACACTTATAGAAGGGATGCACCTCATCGAAGCGGGAACACCTGATTTGGGCTGCCGTGTTGGCATCGGATCCCCGCCGGAGAACTTGTCAACTACCAATCCCCGATAAGAGATGGTCTGGAGTCTCTGGACATCGATGGGGTCATTGGAGCTAAGACTTAGCAAGATAAGCGTGATAAGCTCATCCCAGGCTACAACTTATACTAATCATGGGCGCCGTGGCTTCTATATTGTCAGCATGACTGCGCATGACTGCACTTGACAGTGCTACCACAGGTCAACCTCAAGAGAGTGAGTGCAGCCATGAGCTCTGCCTCCGCAACTGATCTATGCGGCGACAGTCTGTTCGGTCCAGTCATTCGACCAGGCTGTCGCGGAGGCTTTGACTTCACCGTTCTATTCGAGACAGCCATCTTGACTATCGCCCCGGCTGCTTGCTTTCTCCTTTTGTCACCATTCAGGCTTTTCCAGCTTTACAAACAATCCCCTAAAGTTCTTTCCTCTAGTCTACGTCTCCCAATCTTGGTATGTGGGATTCCCAGATGCTTGTTTGAGCAGGTTGAGGACTAACCAAGCATTGAACGCAGTCTCTCGCTGCTATCTTAGCAGCCATACAAATTTCCCTCCTCGTACTTGTCGCAACCGAGCATGCTCCCCAGAAGCATACGTCCCTCGCGGGTGCCGTTTTGGAACTTCTAGCGGCACTTGTTCTCGTGGCTATTGTTGATCTGGAGCATGTCCGTTCCATCCGGCCGTCATTCCTTGTCACTGCCTACCTGTTCATAACTCTGTTATTCGATGTGGCTCGTGTACGCACTTCATGGTTGTTATCTGACAACCACTCATATCCCGCCTGTCTTTCAACATCCCTCGCCATCAAGCTGGTCTTACTGGTACTTGAGAATATCGATAAGCGGAAATGGCTTCTACCAAGCGAGAAAGCCAAGTCAGGAGAGAGCGTGAGCGGACCGTTCAGCCGGGGTCTATTCACATGGTTGAACAGCCTCTTGCGAAATGGCTACTCAATCATACTCACGAGCGATGCGCTGCCCACCATTCACGAAAAGCTCCAGTCTCGTGATCTGTCCACTCGGTTCGCTGATTCCTGGGCAAGCTGCAACCAAAGTCGCAAGAATGCTCTGTTCCTGGCTGTCATTAGATGTCTGCGATGGGAGATAGTGGGGATTGCTTTCCCCCGTCTCTGTGTAGTAGGTTTCAGCATTGCGCAACCATTCCTGGTCGGGAAAATTGTGACCGTTCTGGAGCGAACCGACTCGCTCGCTCAGGACATGGCCTACGGTCTGATTGGAGCTACCGCAATTGTCTTCGTTGGGGTTGCTGTGAGTCTCTCAAATATGGCCGGGCATTCGGCGTATCCCGTGAAGCGAATGGCTTATTGATTCATTTCACTAGGTGTTCACCGCGAGCTACCAGCATCTAGGGTACCGCGCTACAACTATGCTTCGAGGTGGCCTCATGGCTTTGACTTATGAACACATGATGAATCTTCCCTTGGGCACCACAGACGAATCCAGTGCCATGTCCCTTATGGGCACCGACATCGAGATGCTTGCCGAATACTTCCTGTCTACAGTATGCGAGACATGGGCTAATGTCCTACAGTTGGGCCTGGCCACTTGGCTCCTGCAGACCCAAGTGGGTGCTGTCTGTATCGCTCCTTTCGTGGTGGTAATGAGTAAGCTTTCCCAGCTAAATTGTACGCGGTTTGTACAAGACATGGCTGATCACTCGCAATAGTCTTCACGGCAGCGTCATTCGGCATGGGCAATGCCGTCACTGCCAGGCAGAAGACGTGGCTGCAGGCTACAGAGAAGCGCGTGAACTTTACCTCCGCTATTCTTGGTTCTATCAGGAACGCGAAATTTCTTGGTTTGTCCGAAATTATGGGAACAATGATTGATGCTTTGCGTGAGGAAGAACTCACTATCTCGAAGAGATTCCGCCGGATTCAGACAATCCGTGTATGCATGGGTATGTATGTCCTCAGACTGCCATAACTAGGACTGACACAAAACGACCCAGTCAACCTTCCGTCGATCGTTGGCCAACTTGCAACATTTGCAGCTTATGGTATAGTAGCTGCAGTGAATGGATCCGGGGGGTTCCATGTCTCGCAAGCCATCACATCACTTTCACTGGTCAACTTACTGGTCAATCCGCTCCAGCAACTTCTGCTGGCGATCCCAGATACATTTGCATCAATGGGATGTTTACATAGGGTACAGGACTTCCTCAGGCAACCGAGTCGCGTTGGTGAGTGTTCTTGACGTTTTTCATTCAAATTCCAGGTTGCATCCCAAGCTTATGTGCTTTTTACAGAGAAGAGAAAATTAGCTCCGCTGCTAGCAAGCCCAGCAACACCATCCTCAAGTCTATCCGGTATTGAGCTCTCTGCTCTCTCTTCCCCCGCCACTGTCCCTCTTTCAAAGCAAGCCGCCATGCATATCTCCCTGGAAAACGTCCGTTTTGGATGGAAGTCCTCGTCAATGGACAAAGCTGGTGTTACCATGACCCTCGAGCAATCTGACAGAGGAAACCTCGTCACGATTGTCGGTCCCGTCGGTAGTGGTAAGTCCACCTTTTTGAAAGGTCTTGCCGGTGAGACGCCTGTACTGGATGGAAAGCTCGTTATCAATCATCCGGACATAGCGTTCTGCGAGCAGATGCCATGGCTTGCCAATGCATCAATTCGAGATAACATTGTGGGCGACAGCGGATCATCCTCATTTGACGAAAGATGGTATCACACGATCTTGAAAGCATGTGCGCTCAACCTTGACATTGGGAGAATGCCAGCGGAAGACCGGACGCTTGTAGGCAGCAAGGGGGCGAAACTGAGCGGAGGGCAAAGGCAAAGAATAGTTCGTTACCAAACTACCTGACAAGAAGTTGAATACAAGCCCATTACTAACATCAACAGGCCATCGCACGCGCTCTCTATTCTCGCAAACGCATCGCTTGTTTTGATGACGTCTTCAGTGGTCTTGACAATGTGACTTCCCAGCAGGTGTTCACCAATGTCTTTGGCCCGAATGGTCTGCTACGCCAGCTGGGTTGTACCGTTTTCCTGGCCACCCACAACAGTAAGATTCTTCGTCAAATGACGGCCTTACATGTTCAACTACGGAGTCGTTGCTAATGTGAACACAGCTCAGCACCTACCGCAGTCCGACTTCATCATTGTTCTCTGCAATGATGGGGAAGTTCTTGAGCATGGCACCTATTCCCAGCTTCGAAGTCACATGGGAGGTTACATTAACAAGCTTAGTCTGAGCACAGGGCGACTAGAGAACCCAGGAGCGGCCAATACTGTTCAGCCACAGTCTGGGCTCACGACGACCACTGCAGACGCTGGAACCGTCTCAGATCCTTCTGATAGCGACCGACAGACAACCGACACTTCTGTGTACAAGTTTTACTTCTCTAGCCTGGGTTGGCTGAGAGTAGCCACCTTTGTGTTTTTGTTGACTGTCAATTCAGCCATTGGCGGATTTCTCTGTGAGTCATTCCCTCCCTTACTTACAATATTATAGTTGTCATGAAACGCTCACGTCTGAGTAGACATTTGGGTGGAACGTTGGTCGAGCAGCAACGACAGTGCCTCAGGATCGCGTTCAGGATACTGGCTGGGAATATATGCGGCATTGGCCGCAGTCGAAGCAAGCTCGCTTGCGCTTGCTATATTGTGTGTTCAATCCTCATTTGTCTCTAGTATTTGCGCTGACAGTATATGCAACTCCTCAGCTGGACATGGGTCATCATTGTCCCGGCTGCCTCGAAACACCTTCATTCCACTGTGCTCCGCGCTTGCATGAGGTGAGCTTTTATCTCAAAGATTGGAAAAGGCCACGGTGACTTAAAACTAAAAACCTCAAGTGCTCCCTTGTCTTATTTATCAAATGTCGAAACTGGAGCTCTTGTAACTCGCTTCAGCCAAGACATGCGTCTAGTAGACATGATTCTGCCCCGTGGTTTCATCTCGCTAGGGTTCCGTAAGTAAACAGCTCATGAACAAGATGGAGTCACTTTCATATTGACGTTTTTGAACTCAGAGCTCTTCAGTGCCCTCGCTCAAGGCGCCATTACCATCGCTTCCTTGCCTTATATTGCTGCAGCTCTGCCATTTCTCATCGCGCTGCTGGGCCTACTTCAACGATTTTATCTGCGCACATCTCGCCAACTAAGGTTGTTAGAGTGAGTTTCATCTATTCTACCTTCCTTCTCCTTGCTGAAGCCTTGGCTTCCTGGATGCCTCGATTCTGTCGTACTGATTCACTCTAGAATCGAGCTCAAGAGCCCCTTATACACTCACTTCCTCGAGTCTCTCTCTGGAGTGACCACCATCCGCGCCTTCTCATGGACGCCCGTGGCCGTGTCCAGGATGCTTGCTATGCTTGATACGGCCCAGAAACCTTATTATCTTCTCCTGTGCATACAACGCTGGCTCTCACTGGTGCTGAATCTTATCGTTGCTGCCCTAACGGTAATTATGGTCGGAACAGCTGTCGGCGTTCGTCATCACGCCAATCCAGGTCTGCTGGGTATTGCTCTCGTGTTGATGGTCGAGCTAGGTCAAGTCCTTTCGGAGGTGATCCAGAACTGGACGCTGCTGGAAACATCGCTGGGTGCAATTGCTCGGATCAAGTCGTTTTCCGAAGACACCCCCACTGAAGAAGACCCGACTCTTGAGACTCATGAACCACTTGCGGATTGGCCCAGTTGTGGTCAAATTGAGTTTGTTGATACGAGCATTGCGTATGACACCTCCGAGTCAGCGACCGCTGTGCTGAGCGACATTCGCCTTCACTTCCGTGGTGGGGAGAAGATCGGGCTATGTGGTAGAACTGGAAGGTGAGTTGCAGTGTTTCCGAGCATCAGCTCGGGCTTTCATTTCGACGTCAGCTGACCGCGAATCACTACACACCAGCGGCAAAAGCAGTCTCGCACTTTCTCTACTTCGCCTTAATGAGGTTGTGTCTGGGCAGATTCTGATTGATGGGCAAGACATCTCGCTTATCTCCCGATCTTCGATTCGCCAGCGCATCAGCAGTCTCAGCCAAGAGCCCTTCCTATTTCCAGGGACTATCCGGCAGAATGCGGACCCGTTGAACGCTGCTACAGACGCGGATATTGTTGATGCTTTGCGCTCCGTGGGGGTGTGGGATGCACTGGCGGCGCATCACAAGGGCTGCAACAGCGACGAAGAGGTTCTTGGAGCCAAACTGGACGAGAGCATCCTGTCAGAAGGCCAGAAGCAGCTGTTCTGTCTGGCACGGGCTCTGTTAAAGAAGAGCAAGATTCTGATTCTCGACGAGCCGACGAGCAGGTATGTTCTTTGTTCATCTCTGTCATTCTACTTTTTCGCACGCTGACCCACATATTGTATGCAGCCTGGACAAGGAGACAGATGCTCGAGTGCAGAAGCTCATCCGCGAGTTGTTTCGAAACTGCACGGTGATCATGGTCGCTCATCGGATCCAGACTCTACTCGACTTTGACCAGGTCGTTGTGTTGGACAGCGGACGGGTGGTCGAAGTGGGACATCCACGCGGACTAGCCCGCCGACCTGATGGGGCTTTCGCTAAACTGTTGGCTTTTGAGGTCTGAAGTCGAGTGCTTAGAGAGTTGAGGACATCAGAGTAGGTGACTAGGCAGGTAGACTGAGTGTTCTCGGATGAAGTGGCTACATAGTATCCAGGTTATCGAAGGGGTTTCTGTGGATAGGTGTCAACTGCTACATACTATATCAAGTAAAGAGTGCCGGTGCCCAGCCAGTGCCCAGCCAGTGTCCAGACTCCACGGTTAGCCATCCGTCCCATGGTTCTCGTTGATAAGCCCCTCCTTGCCCGAATGGGGCTAGCGCCACAGTCCGCCATCAGCTCCCCCAAGAATGAGCTCATTCCCCACCAATGACTTGTGTTCTGCCCCAGAAGCGGTGGCAGATTGCGTGATCGAGGGGGGTTTCCCTCCAGTTCCAACAGTGTACATGGAGGGGCAGTCAGTTTGAGGGGAAACCTGAGAGTGTGTTGTCCGAATTCGGGGATGTTGTCCACGGCACCCGCAACTATTTAGCCTCTCTTTCATCCTTCTTCTTCCCCCCCTGCTCCCCTCCTACCTCAACTCACTCACTCACTCACTCCCTCCCTCCCTCCCTCCTTCTCACCACTAATCTCTACCATACCATTCACAATGGCTCAGGATCGTGCTCCTCCGTAAGTTGACCCGCTGCTTACCTTGACCGTGTCCGTATAGATCAAGGCAATTCTGACCGGCTCTTCTCGAATAGTCTCCGTCTCGGCTCTGAGGCCCCTAACTTCGAGGCTGATTCCTCCAACGGTCCCATCACCTTCCACGACTTCATCGGCGACAGCTGGACTGTCCTCTTCTCCCACCCCGTGAGTGATTGGAGTTCCGAACTATATTGTTAGGGCACCGGTGACTGACCCATGCGCCATTGGAACAGGATGACTTCACTCCCATCTGTACCACCGAGCTTGGTGCTTTCGCTAAGCTCGAGCCTGAGTTCACTGCTCGCGGTGTCAAGTTGATCGGTCTGAGTGCCAACGGTACCGAGTCCCACCACGCCTGGATCAAGGACATCGACGAGGTCACCGGCTCCAACCTCAAGTTCCCCATCATCTCCGACCCCGAGCGCAAGGTTGCCTACCTGTACGACATGGTCGACTACCAGGACACCACCAACGTCGACTCCAAGGGTATGTATTTGGTTCTTCTGGGCTTTATTTTCGCTGCACATCCGCTAACAGAACCTCAGGCATGGCTCTCACTATCCGCTCCGTCTTCATCATCGACCCCAAGAAGAAGATCCGTCTCATCATGACCTACCCCGCCTCCACCGGCCGTAACACTGCTGAGGTCCTCCGTGTCATCGATGCCCTCCAGACCACCGACAAGCACGGCGTCACCTGCCCCATCAACTGGACTCCTGGCGATGACGTTGTCATCCCTCCCCCCGTCTCCACCGAGGAGGCCCAGAAGAAGTTCGGCGACATTCGCATTGTCAAGCCGTGAGTACCCTCAGATCCCCAGCTTGTCAATTGGTTTTACTAACTTGGGACCAAAGTTACCTTCGTTTCACCAACCTGAAGCAGTAAATCAATGTCGAGTTCAGCCAAAGATTGGAAGGATGTTTGCAGTGGTGCAGTTCGATTACAGGACTAGTGCTGAAACAAGGGAGGCAGATTTGATACGAAAGTTATGAAAAAAATATGAGATAATATTTTACACCCTATGGTTCTAGATGGGGTAGCAAGGAGTAATTCAAAGCCGGCTGCAGGAAGTTGATCTTTATGTATGCAGGAACCCAGCCTGGCCAGTAGTATCTACTGGAGTCCGTGGTGTTCCTGCAGGCTGTACAGTAGGTTTACTGGGACGAGCTGCCAGTCCCCGCACACAGTCGGAGGGGAGGATTGGAGCCATGGTTGGCCGTCTGGGTCCATCCGGGTGGCGATAACAACAGTAAATCGTTGCTAAGTCATCCTGCATAGCTCACTTCACCTCATATGGGTGAGAGGGGCTTGTTTCTGAGGTTAGAAGCAGCTGACAGTACGCCAAATGTTGCTATTGTCTAGGATTCTTTTATGTATTTGATATGGGGGCCAGTAGTTCGTATTGATGGGGATTGTTTGAGTAACCACTGCACCGGCAGCCAACCGCTGAGCTGAGCCGCATTGGAGGACAGGTGGCTGCGTGGTACGTAGTGGACTGGTGGTGAGTATGTGTTGAGGGTGTGGGTGTGGGAATCCAAGGACCCATTCATCCGAACTCTGTAAATGACATTTGTGATGATGATGATGATGATGATACTCATAGTACAAAGGCAATTGACTTTCCTGGTGTCGGTCTTCTATCGTGCCTGGACCGTAGTTTGTTCGACAGACCGCCTTCCTTCCTGGACTCCATCCTTCTCCTCCTTTTCCTTTTCCTTCTCCTTTCCCTTTTTTCCCCACCCGCCTTTTTTACTCCAGAGGGTCGCTTCTCGCACTCCCACTCCTTCTATTTCTTCCCCCATCAATTCGAACAATCATTTGGGCTGAGGCTGTGGTGGATATCGCAGCATTTGTTACACCGTCACAAGGATTGTCTATCTTATTGATAAGGAAACAACTGAACTATCTGGTTCCGTTCTCCTCCGCAGCGGGGACAGTAGTCACCGATACCGATCGAGTCGACTTTCCGCCCGCCTGTCCCCTCCACCCCCCCCAGTCCCATTTAGACGTCGAAGATCACCCGACCGCTTTTCCACCAACGTTGCTGTCAAAATTTCTTTCTAGGTCTGTGCTGCTGTGGCACGCAAGGGTGGCGTCTAACCCTCTTTTATGACTGTGATGATCCTCGATCGTTTCGACCCTTTCCCTTCCTCTCCTTAAACGCCCATCCCCGGAAAAGCAATTCCTGACCCTGGGTACTACAAGCGGGCGGCACTTTCTCCTACGATACGTACGCGCAAAGAGTCACGATAGCGACAAAGTTCTACCGAGCGGTTTCCTCGATTACAAGGCGCCCACTCATCTTTCCTGCGGGTTGAAGGTAAACAGACCTCGGAAATACCCTCAAGATGATGTCCCGAAGCCAGTCGAGCCTGGGCTTCTTGGATACAGGCAGAGACGACCCATCTGCGACGGGAATCTCGCCTCGACTTCAGCAAACCCAACAGCAGCCGCAATCCTCCAACTCCGGTGGTCCGATCAACCTGTCAGGTCTGGTATGCAATGTCCGTCGGACCACCGGCAGAGAGCCGCACCCTCTCGTGGGCGCAACGACAACCATCCTGGGCGATAAGCTATACGTGTTCGGAGGCCGGGTGCTCTCCAAGAGTCGTCCGCAGCTGACGTCGGACATATACGAGCTGGACTTGATCCGGCGTCACTGGACCAAGATCGAGGCGACCGGCGATATCCCCCGCCCGCGGTATTTTCACAGTGTCTGCGCCCTGGGGGACCATAAACTCGTCTGCTACGGCGGTATGTCGCCTGCTCTCAATGTGTCCAAGGACCCTGCTGCCGCGAGCGGGGGAGTGGGGGGTCAGGATGCTCAACCGGAAGTCGTGGTCATGTCAGATATCCACATCTTTGACGTGCCCACCCGGACCTGGACCCGCGTCCCGGCCATCGATTCCCCCCAGGGTCGCTATGCACACTGTGCGACGATTCTGCCCTCCAGCGCCCATTTCACTTCAGCCACCGCACCTCTTTCGGCTATACACCATAACCCGGCGTCTTCGAATCCGCACCAGGGCACGATCGGAGTGGATATTGATGGTTTTGGGGGTGCTGAGATGGTCGTGGTCGGGGGACAAGATAGTTCCAACCATTATATCGAGCAGATCAGTGTCTTCAACCTTCGGAGTTTGAAGTGGATGAGCACCAGCACGCTTGGCCGCAGCTGTGGTGCTTACCGCAGCGTGGTTGCTCCCTTGCTGGGCATGAGTGTCTCGGAGATCGGCTCGGCGGCCGAGGATCGAGATGCACAGGCGCCTATTGAGGACTCCCAGGCCGAGGGATGCCCTATGCTTATTTACTCTAATTACAACTTTCTGGATGTCAAGTTGGAGCTTCAAGTACGCTTGCCGGACGGTCGCTTGGTCGAGAAACCCATGCAAAGTCAGGCCTCGCCCCCGGGGTTGAGGTTCCCCAACGGAGGCGTCATTAACGGTCATTTCGTTGTCAGTGGTACCTATTTGACTTCCTCGAAGCAGGAATATGCCCTCTGGGCACTGGACTTGAAGACCCTTACTTGGGGTCGAATTGATGCTGGCGGCTCGGTCTTCGGTCAGGGTAGCTGGAACCGTGGAGTCTTGTGGTCGAGAAGGAACACTTTTGTAATTCTGGGCCACCGAAAACGCAGCCTGGTGGAAGATTACAATCACCGGCGTATCAACTTCTCACACGTGTGCATGGTAGAATTGGAGGCTTTCGGTCTCTACAACAATGCGTGCCGGACTGCGCCTACCTCGGGCTACGTTTCCTACAGTGCGCCGTCTGTACCGGCTTCTCTCCAGTCGAAGCTCACCAAATTGACCTCTGGAGGACGACCGTTCTCTGCAGCCTCAGACGAACTAGGCCGTCTCGCCCACTCGCTACCTGAAATGGCAGATATGGAGCTCCAGGCGGTGGGAGGGGAACGGATCCCCGTCAACTCGCGCATCCTGACACGCCGATGGGGTCCCTACTTTATTCAAATACTCCGCGAATCCTGCGACGGGGGACTCTCTGACTCTGCTACTCTTCGTCCTGCGGTTGCCATGTATCCCAGCCGCAACTCAAGCATTACCATCACCCCCTCGATCGGCCAGAACAGCAACTATTCCAACGCCAGCACGCTTGTCAGTAACCGCTCCGTCACCTCTAAATCATTACTAGCGAACCTCGAGATACCCTCTGCGCATTCTCTATCGCCTACCGCTCGTCCCCGTGTACTCTACCTACCGCACACCTACCTCACCCTCCAAGTCCTCGTCTACTATTTCTACACATCCTCCTTGCCCGCGGTGGGCTCCTCTCTCTGCACCCCACAGATTCTCTGCTCCCTCCTCCAACTTGCCCGCCCTTATCAGGTCGACGGCCTCCTCGAAGCCACCGTCGAACGCCTCCACCAAATGCTCGACGGCCGCAACGCCGCGGCCGTCTTCAACGCGGCCGCCATGGCCGCGGGAGGAGGCCGTGGGACCGGGTTCGCCAGCGGGCTTGGTGGCACTTTGGAAACCCTCAACGGCGCCCACGCGGCCGCGACCGCCGCCGCGCAAGATCCCTCTGCCCTGACCACCACGACCACCAACACCACCGCCACCACGCAACCCTCCTCAGCAGCCCAAAGCAACCTCACCTCCGACTCGTCCGACACAGAACACGGCACCACCGCGTCGGCCGCCCTCTCGACGGCCAGCAGCGCCAGCGGCGTCGGGGCCCCCTCCACCTCGCGCGGCATCCCCCTCCGCATCAACACCAACATCTTCAGCCGCCGCCAACGCCACAGCGACCGCGAGCGCGCGCGTGAGCGGGAACGCGAGCGGGAACGCGAACGGGAGGTGGAGCTCGAGCGCGAACGAGACCGCGAAGACTCGATCAGCAACGCCAGCACCGCCACCTCGGCCTCGGCCTCGACGAACACCAGCTTCGACCAGTCCGACTCAGAATACGGCGGCGGCGAATCCGCCGGCCGCGCCCGCTCCTCGTCGCATCACCGCCGCAACACGGACGCCGAGCTCCGGCCCGAGCGTGAGATCTGGACCGGCGACCTCAGCAGCGTCATCGGCCTGCAGAAGCGGGGTCTCCGAGGGCTGATGGAGGGCCGCCGGCTGCGGGAGCGCACGGCCAACCCCACGCCCAACGGCAGTAACGGGGTGAAACCGGGTAGTGCGGCGGTGAGCTTGAATGGAAATGGAGTGGAGTAGTAGTATTAGTAAGAGTAGGCCTTCAGCATTGGGGTTTGCGGGAATTGTTTTTTTCTCATTTGAAAGATCTTCATTCTAAGAGAGCGGGAGAGAGAGAAAGTGCGTGCGTTTTCCATATTCGAGTATATATTGTATCTAACTTCACTTGGACTGGATAATTTGGGGGCCGGAAGGAAGGTTGGTAGATAGTAATGATGAACGATGCATGACACATCTCTTTTGGACTACTACTTATTTTCGTTCCGTTTTGTGGTTTGGGTGGGTGGATGGCTTGAGTAAAGGATTGAGGGGAGGATTCTACCATAATGGGCCAGGTGGGTTGGTTTCCATGAGTGGCATGGATGCGTTGTGAAGATGTACTAGACTGTACCTAATAAGTCCACGGTCTTGGGTGGGATGCAGGTCGTTGTTCCGGAAATGGCCGATGGCCTCAGGAATCAACTGTGACTATCTAGGCACTGTAGCATCCAATCGTACGTACGGTAGGTGCCGCCGCAAGCAGAAGCACCCAAATTTCCGCAACATTGACAGAATCGAAATCTGAGCCACGAATCACATCTTCCATTCTACGCCGTAAACATACAACTGCAAAACACAGAAGGAAATTGAAGGAAGATAGATGCAAAGACAGATCTCGTTCATGAACAAACCATAGAGAAGACGTTCTTACCCTCAACCCCTCGGGTGGACGTTACTTCGTGCACTGGACAGCACCCACGCCTTCCAGAATAACCACTGGTCCGGGCGCACGCGGACGCCCGTGTCGCCCAGATCCTCGGGGGTGTAGGTGCGCAGCTGCTCCAGGGTGGCGCGGTCGAAGGAGCGCCGCGTGCTGCCGCGCGGCGCGAACGACAGGGAATCCACGTTCAGGACGGCGTCGCGCGAGGGGGAATGGGGTGTGGGCTGCACGACGATGGCGAGGGTTGGCGGCGGCGTGTGGGAGCCGCCACCACCCGCACCGGTGCCGGTGCCGGTGCCGTTGGGGGCGGTGGGTGCATGATGGTTGTGGTTGTGGTGGCCGTGGGCGTAGGCGTCGAAGTGGTTCGTGTAGTCGACCTCCCGGAGATCGAGGCGCTCGAGGTGGTCCATCTCGTCGTGCAGCAGCACGAGGATGTCGCGCCAGCGTCCGCCCGGGCGGAGGTAGATGCCGGCGAGCCGGAGATCGCGCAACGGTCGCCGGTGGCGGCGGATGAGCGCCATCAGCTCGTCGGCGCCCAGGCGCCAGCCTTGGATGCTCAGCGTGCGGAGGCGCTTCCATTGCAGACGGTGGAAGATGTGTTCGAGCGGCAGGTCGAGCGGCGCGTGGGCCGGAAAGCCCAGGTGGATCGCGGTGAGGTTTTTGGCGGCCAGGAAAAAATCATAGAAGACGTTGGATAAGGTGTCCATGCGCGTGGAGAGGTCCAGAGTGGAGGAGAAGGTGACGTCTAGGCTCGTCAATCGAGCGCCCAATGCGGCCAGACTGGTTGAAGGGGCTTGTAATAGTTTCACAGTCGCCTCTGGGCTGATCTGTGGTCCCACGAATCTAACCGCGTCACAACTCGACTCCAAGAGCGCGATGCTCAAGTTGGTGACGGCTCTGGTACACGCTGGCTCCCAGTCCAGTCGATTTGTTCCGCCCAATGAGTGTTCGTGAATCCAATCCAGCATTTGCTCGTCCGCCTCATCCTGCAATCGCAGCAACTTGACCTGCTGCAGGGATGTGAATGCTCCGATCGCGCGGCGCAATAATAACAAATCGTGACTCGCCTCGACGATTCGCTTCTGGTCGTGAAGGCGACGTCGATGGGTCGAAGAGAGGGGAAAATTGTCTGTATCAACCATCTCTAGTACATTGGGCCAACCTAGACCGTTATCAGCTTTTCCCGGCACTCAACGATGACGGGTCTTCAGAGACGGTACCGCTTCCTTGGTAGAAGGGTCGCACCATGTACGTGAAATTTCTAACATGGCAGGCTAGCTGCATGCTCAAAAGTTCCTCTAGCCTCCGGAATCCATCCGACGAGAACCGCAGCACAAAGCGAGGGAATTTCTGCGGTGTGCCGATGCGCATGAACCTTCGGCAGACGAGTCGGAACCGGTCCAACTCCGACTTCTCACCGTATACGTGGGGGGATCGGGCATTCAGTGAAGTCGTGGAACCGTGCGAAGTCGTGGGGGAGGCTTCAAGGGAGAGATATTCGAAGCCCAGAAGAAACGAAAGGATGTCCTGAATGAGCTCGTCCGCCAAGTCGTCAAAATGCCGCGGTTGGTCCATGTTTGTCGCACAGCGAAGCAGCAGCGTGTTCGGCTGCCTGGGCCACTCGCACCAACATGGAATCCCAAGTCAAGTCTGGAGCGTAGGTCGCAAATTGAGGGGCACTGCGGTGTCGGATATTCAACGAGATTAAGGAGATGTAAAGGGGGCGATGATCGTTTTAAAAGAGCAAAAGAAGCGTCGTAGATAAAATAAGCAAAAAGAACGAGAAAAGACGGATGACAGCAGCGAAATTTAATGTTTGGGAAAGAAAAAGAAATAAGGATGAAAAATCCTTGAAGAAGGAAAAAACAAGAGAGTGACGAAAGAGGAGGACGAAAGTGATACATCCCCTCTTCTAGTTGGAGGCACACAGACACACACACACACACTCTCTCTCTCTCTTCTTCTCTGTCATCTGCAAAAGATGACGGCGGGCCACAGCCAACGCGCGTGCAGCAGCAGCAGGTTGAACGTGTCTGACCAAAAATTGACAGCGTTCCACCGCAAGCTCATTTCCTCGAGCACACCGGGTGGTCATTATCGATGTCAGGGCCTGCAGAAGCCCCGGGCGGGATCAGACGACTCGATGATGGCCGACCGGGGGGGAGCGTATACCGGGGGTCACATGATCGAAAGAGCATGCGGTTATCCAGCGCGAACCTGCAGGAAAGCTGGTTGAGGAGGAGAAGGATTGGCAGAGAAGGGACGACGGAAGGGAGTATACTGATGCGACAACAAGTCAAATACGTGCAGACGCCCAGATGCAAGGGAACCCCGCTTGGAAGTGATGGCAGTTCATGGCGGCCAGTCGTTGCAAGCCTTCATCGTCCCTGCGGCTTGACCACGTCGCGGAAGATTATAGATAGACCAGGGGGAGAGGAGAGGGGAACGGTTGATGCGGTGGAGAAGGGGGGAGGGAGATATGGATGGTTGAGGGTTGCTTGTCAAGATGCACAGGTGAAGAAAAGTAGTGGATCTGAGGTTGAGAGATTGGCCAACAATCGCATTGCCCGTTCGGGTCGACTAGCAGTAGTGTGTAGTACCTAGTAGCTTCATCGCGTGGGTTGTTAACCTGTTCGACTCTTTGCAGTAGTTGGTGAAGAAGGAAGAGGGGAAAAAAGGATCACCGGCACTTAAGCAGCACTTAAAACGCCGTAGTCCAGTAGTCCCCGAGCCCAGGCGCAAGCCCAAACACTGCAATCATCCGCTGGTTGGTTGCCGCTGTCTCGTTTCCTTCGGTCTGTGTTGGCGTCGCCAGCCAGGTAAGTCCAGGAAAACAAAGAAATAAAGACTAGATCAGAGAGAAAGAAGGAGGAGAAAGCGCACAGGATCAAACAACGCTATATACAGTACATGGGGTCGAGACGGTCTAGAAATTACACCACCAAGGAAAGGAGAAAAGCTAAGGGCCCTTCCACGCCCACTTGTCCTCCACCATCTATCTGGATCTGTCGAGCTCCAGTCTGGACTAGGACTAGATAGATAGTTGGAGATACATCAGATCTCGTGTTGTCCAATCGTCCTCTGCGATGGCCATCTAGACCTCATCATCGTTGTTGTCGAACAGACCTTTGCTTTGTCCGCTCTCCACCAGCACGGACGATTGGCTCAGATCACCACTAATTTCCCGCATCGAGATCGCGCATCTCGGGAACTTTCGCACCAATCGTTCATTGCAATGCTTTCTCCATCCGCCGCCGCCTGATATCCGTGCTGCTTATCTTGGATGCAAAGTCCTCCGCGTCGTCGGGAGGCACCTCTGTCGTATGCAGGACATCGACCTCGAAAACAGCCAACGGCGCCCATCCTTTCTTCGTCCGTGCATCATTGACAGCAGCGCCGCCCGACCGAGTCTCCTTGGAGACCACAAGGGCACCAATGCTCTCATCAGTGATGGTAGGACCAAATGGATCCTTTATCTCCACCAACTTGAAAACTAGATCGGGCCGTAATTTCATCAGGATGTACTTTCCATTGGGACCCGGCGCCAGGGCCTTTTCAACCTGAGGTCGACTGGTTCCGGAAGGGCGGAAATTCATGATGGCAGTCAAGAAGGCACCCGTGCTAAAACTGCGTTCTTCCCAGCTTTCCAAGAATTCTGGATACTTCTTCTTTACCAACAACTCATCGCCGGTCACTCCCACGACGAGGACTCGTTCTCTCCCCGCATCAGCATCCTCCACGGGCTGTAGGACAAGTGCTGTCGCGGTCAGTAATAGTTTGTGTCCAATGTGAAAGTGGTCGAACGTGCCCCCTACAGCGACTGTGTAGGGCGACGTGGCTTCGCGGAGATCGCCTAGGGTCACAAGAGATTCTGATGGAGTCCAGTGAGGTGCGTCTGGGATGGCATGTAATGAACTAGAGTCGGAAAGTTCAGAGTCTGCCACCGGAGAATAAAAGCTACTGAAGCCTGCGGCCAGATCCTGTCCTATCTGATTATCAGGGTAGTAAATTGACTTCCATGGTCGCCCTGACCTAGCCAGAGTCCGCAGGTCGATGATCGGGCCATCGCGCGGAACTGCTGGGATGCTTGCCGGGCTCCGAGCCACATCATGGTCGAGGAGTATGACCCGTGCATCGATACCTCCAGGCATATCCAACTCGATCTTATGTTCGATACATACAACCCCAATCAAACGGTATATGCCTTCAAGGATCGACTGCAGGCTTGCAAACGCTCTGGTGCGGGGTCGACAGGACGGGGCGAGCAAGCCTGGTAGGGCAAGTGCAACATCGAGAGTAGCCACGCGGTCGGACCCGTCTAGCTTGAGATGAAGGATAGAGCAGACAGTAGACAGAATAGCCTCGTATGCAGACTTGATGTGGTCAAATTCGGCCGCTGGCGGAGGTGGCAGCAACAGCAGGGCCGAGGTCGGTTCGGAAGCCATATTGTACTGATATGCGGGGGAATGACTGTCAGTAATGGTTGCCTGTAGCAATTGCAATTATCGATAGGATAGCTGGAGGATAACAGGTGAATCAGAACCCAAACTGACAGCAGACCCAGAGCCACAGACGACCCGATGGCAGTCGGACGTTTCTGCTGATTATCAAATGAAGTACTCAGTAAGTAGTATTCCGGCAAGAAATAACAATAAAAGATGGCCGAAGATGGATTTCCCCGCGATTGGGCTGACTCAGCCTGCACGAGATTCCCCGTGACTTCCCTGTGGTCTCTCTATCTCTCTCTCTCGCTCCCAACTCCTTCCCTTCTTCTCCGTCGCTTCAACTGCTCTTATTCATTCGTTTCAGACCTGTTCGGTCTATTCAGACATTTATTCTGAGTCACTTCAAGCTTCAGAATGTCTTTGTGAATTTGTTCACGTTGTTGTCCCCTTCTGACATGACCTAGAGCGTGCACTGTCTCTGGTACAGTCGGAGCTCCTAGCGCCCTCCATTTCCCCCCTCCCCAGCTAATCTTCGCAACCTGATAAACGCTGTCCACAACCGTCCACACCAGAACTTCTGCTCAGGTGGAGCTTCAATTGAGCTCATTCGCGTGGCTAGGGTACAATACGGTTCGAACTATTCGAGTTCCACGCTGTCATGTCGAATCCGACCCAACCCTTCGACCCTCGCCGGGCCACAACGTACGGGCGCCCGGAGGAGCTGCATATCCCGTCCGGTGCCCCCAATCTGCAGCGACAGTCCATGTCCCAAGACTTCGTGTCGGGCGCCGAAAACCACGTTCCTTCAATCAATGTGCATCCATCCGGCTCACAGCCTGGTCAATTTGGAGGCGGCAACAACGCTGCTGGTGGTCATCTACCGGGAGCACTGCAGCCAGGCAACTCCAACCGTCCACCAGCAGTGTCCATGAACACAGCCCCCTCAGTGCTTCCAACTCTCCCTCAGTTGGCGACCCCCATGCAGCCTCCCGCAGCACCGTCATCACAGCCGCAACAACCACAGCAACCGCAACAGCCGCAGTCCGCAGTGCAACAGTCGACAAACCCGCGTTCTAGCATGGTCAATTCTCACGGACATTCAAGATCCAGCCCGGCAGGCTTTGATCAGCCAAAATACAAACAGCCGGGCTCGTCGCCGGGTGCTGGCTACCCGCCACAGACTCCGTTGGGAGCCAAATACTCCCCCTTGGGCCTTGCTGATATCCGACCAACCGGTGACTTGTTGAGCGACACGATGATGACATCGGGAATGATGTCAATCAATAATAGCGAGAACCAGGTGCCTACCAACAGTAACTATATCGCCCCGTGGCCCATATACGCAGTGGACTGGTGCAAGTGGCCGGTACCCGGCAATTCTGGCTCCTTCGGCGGAAAGATCGCCATGGGAAGTTACTTGGAAGATAATCACAACTATGTATGATGTTGGTTTCCCTTTCGGGATGAGCAATGGTACTAATCTGAGCGCAGATCCAAATTGTTGACACCCACTGGACCGCTCCCGACCCGGATACACCAGATGCGGCGGCTGGAGACATTAAGCTGGAGTATGTCAAAACTGCGGAAGCCACCCATTCATATCCTGTGACTCGGATTCTGTGGGAGCCGCCTTCTTCACAGAAACAATCCACAGACTTACTGGCAACGTCTGGCGACCATCTCCGGTTATGGTCGCTGCCTGCTTCGCAACCAGTGCCGGCTTCGAACACGATCACACGGTCAAGCAATCAAAGCGCACCGACCGCGAAGCTGCAACCCTTGGCTTTGCTGTCGAACTCAAAGTCTCCGGAGCACACCGCGCCAATCACATCTCTGGACTGGAATACCATTTCTCCAAGCCTCATAATCACATCCAGCATCGATACCACGTGCACAATTTGGGACATTCCCACACTTACCGCCAAGACGCAACTGATTGCGCACGATAAGGAGGTGTACGACGTACGGTTCTGCGCCAACAGCGTCGATGTCTTTGTCAGTTGCGGTGCCGATGGTAGCGTCCGCATGTTCGATCTTCGCAGTTTGGAGCACAGTACCATCATCTATGAGCCCACCGAGAAGAATGAGAAATGTAAGGCATCCCTATCATACCCGCAGTCACGAAGTTTGCCTTATTCACAACGATCTTCTCAGTGATGAGTCCCGGGAATGGCAGCCCTTCCGCGCCTGCACAGTCAGCATGGCCACCACCTCTACTACGCATTGCAGGTATGTGAGCCTCTAAATGTATCACATTTGACATACGTACTCACTACTGCAGCCTCTCCCCATGACTCGCACCTTTTGGCGACGTTCTCGCAAGACTCAAACGTCGTAAGGGTGCTCGATGTGCGCCAGCCGGGACAAGCTCTGCTGGAGCTGAAGGGACACGCCTCCTCCATCAACTCCGTGGAATGGTCCCCCAATCGTCGCGGCGTGCTCGCCTCGGGCGCAGATGACTGCTTCGTCCTGCTTTGGGACTTGATCAATCAACACAACGCAGCCCCTGTGCCGCCGGGCGCACACCCACCGGGAGCCCCGACCGCGACGCCCACGAGCGAGCGCGGCCCGGCAGCTGCCTGGCAGTGTGATTACGAGGTATCAAACATCAGCTGGTCGCCGCAGGGCGGGACCACGCCAGCCGGACATCCACGCGACTGGCTCGGGGTTTGTGGCGGGCGAGGCCTCTGGGGAGTCGCTCTGTGAATAGCTTCATACATCGGCTAGACTTTTGACAGATCGTCATGTGCATGTGATTTTGTTTGTCCTTTTCTGTTTTCAGACTATGACTTACCCCCTTGATGTTATGATTTTGGTACGGGTCTTATTCGGGATGGGATGGGCTCTGGGACAGGCATGATTGAGATGACGTCCCGTGGCAACGGAAGCCCCATATAGCGCGCAGGGAGACTTGACCCGCGTAGGCGATCTTTGGTATATGGCATGGTACGAGTAAATGAATGAACGAACAATCCCTTTTTCCTTTCTTTTTAGATGTGTTGAGATCTAGTTAAGACCATAACCTGCTGGGTATACTCGTTTTGAACAGAATAAATTTCCATTCTCAACATTGACGTGCGTTCCCACATGCACTTTACAAAGGAAACAAATGATAGACCCAGAATAGAATTGAGACTCTAAATTATGTACAGCCAAACCCGTGACTGATCCAGTGAGATTAACATGAAGTGACGCCCGCTAACCTGAAATCCCAGCAGGTAATACATTCAGTACTAGATAGTCGTAAATAAGCAGCGGCTGCGGCAGTAGACAGAGGGGAAGGGAATCAATCCCGTCGCTCGCCACTGCTCACGGGTGCAGGCCTGGACACAGATACAGGCCCCTTGACAATGACCTTCTCCTCCACCCACCGTGCAAATCTCACACTGGGGATATCTACCGCCCGC
This sequence comes from Aspergillus japonicus CBS 114.51, assembly GCF_003184785.1. Taxonomy (NCBI): domain Eukaryota; kingdom Fungi; phylum Ascomycota; class Eurotiomycetes; order Eurotiales; family Aspergillaceae; genus Aspergillus; species Aspergillus japonicus. Next base: position 363,373 of record NW_020291655.1, on the reverse strand, counting down.
CAGAACAGGTCTCCTGCCCATAGGGCGATGGGCAAACAGATCATCCACCCGAGGAGGTACGCGAGTCCGGCCTGGAAGTTCGTCTCCCGGCCGGTGATGGCCCACAGCCGGGGCATGAGGGCGTACCCCAGCCCGTGAAGGATGGGGCCGTGCACGATGTAAAAGGCGAAGGAGATCTGGCCGAGATACTGGGAGAGGCGGTTGGTGAAGAGGCGTTGGATCTCCGGGGAGTGGTTGATGCTGGCGACGATGAGGATGGCGCCAATGGTTTGCGGGAAGCGGTGGGGTTCGGGGTAGGTTTTGGGAGTGACTTTCCAGGTCCACTTGTAGAACGGGGTCCATTTGTAGCCGGTATTCGGGGTGGAGCCCAGGTAGAGGCCGATGATGAAGAGGGCAAACCAGATATTGCGATAAGGGATCCGGCGGGTGGAGAGGCGGGAGAGAACAGGGTAGTGGTAGGAATGAGATTTGGCAGGAAGAAAGCGGCGGAGTTGAGGTTTGGGATCGTCGTCGATGGTTGCCGTCGTGGTCGTACTCGAGGATGTGCCGGCAGGGATCGGAAGTTGTTCCCATGTGCCGTGAATGAGATCAGCTTCTGCGAGGAGCATGCCAGACAGGAAAAGCACGACATCCCAGCGACCGAAGCGCATGCAAAACCAGATGAGACCGCTGACGAGACTGATCCGAATGGGAGTCGCGAGGCGCGAGGTGCCCAAGATAGTGAGGAAAAGGACGATGGAGCTGCGGAATTCGACAGGAATGGTCCACAGATGCGGGTTGTAATTGTTGTAGTAAAGAGACCAGTTGAAGGGGTCCATTAGTTGTGCGAGTGTCGAGTAGCCATCCCAGAACTGCTTGGTGAAGGAGCGCATGATGGGTGGATGCTGCTCATTAGTGCCCAGGATCGTGTGGCCCTCAACCAGGACGCGCCGGGACGGGTGGAAGGCTCCCAAGCGCACGGCCAGAAAGACAAGAGTGATGCCCACAAATGACGGGATATAAAGGCGCAAGGCCCGTCGAAATGTAGCCGAGGCGAGCGTAGTAAATGTCTGTTCCCAGGCGCGACTGCGAATCAGCTTGAGCGGCTTGTAGGAGAGGACGTAGCCGGAGATAACAAAGAAGATGGCCACCATGATATGACCAGAGACGAGCATATGTACTATAGGCAACTGCCAGAGCGCGAAATTCTCCCCATTGAATCCCCAGCCCATTGCGACTTTCCAGGTGTAAGTGAAGAGGAAGTGGAAATTGAAAACGAGCAGACAGGCCCAGCCGCGCAGTCCGTCCAGGGCCGCGATGGCGTGTGGTTTAGCAGCCGGTCGGGGCGTTCCTCCGACGTATTGTTGTAGGTAACTTGGGGTGATTACTATGGCCACTTTGGTACAGAAAGCTTCCGCCATGTCCAGCAAGTGGCTGAGATACTCCTGGAAGCTATCATTATGATTATGATTGTTGGTGCTGAAGCTGCTGCTCATCGACGAGAAACGACGATCGGCGGCTCTGGAGGATGATTCAAGGTCGTGAAGAGGGACATCGTGGACGGGGAGAGGCGAGGCGAGGCCCTTGTCGATCAACGACATGATGGGTTGTATTGTGTAAATCGACTCGCTATGGGTGAATAAGAGTGAAATGATTGAGCAACGGCAAGGCGTTCGTTACGGCGGGGTTGAGAGAAGAGGGAGATGACGCGCGGCTTCATGGGAGAAGAAACGGTGGGAGGTGCAGCAAGAGGAGCATGCTAGAGGTATGTCGCACAGTCGTTAGTATCAAGTAGTCACACGTTACAAGGGTACTAAGCATAGAGGACATACCTGAGTCTGGGAGGAAGAGCTTGAAGCTGAAATGAAGAGGCAAGAGGGATGAGGGAATGAGGGAGAATGATATGATGGATAAGAAGGAGAGATAAGGAGAGGAGAAGACAGAGAGACGAAGATGAGGGAGGAGAGAAAAGGGAAGGCGGAGGAGGAGAAGAAGGAAAGTTGAATTGCCGCATTTTCATTTTGAGGCCAGCTTAACTGTCACTTCACTTAAATAAAAAAAGATTAAATGCAATTAAAATTGAAAGAAACACAAGGAAAAAATAAATTGTAGAAGACACATCAATTCTAGCTCATCCCTTGACAATGCATGTATGTAATGTAGAAACTCAAAAGGTGTTCCTGGAGTCAGAAAATGGCCAGCTCTCCTCCCTCTCTTGCTTGCTTGCTTGCTCTATACTTCCTCCGCGTAGCTCAACTCCAACTTCTTTCGCTTCCTTCTTTCGTTTCTTCTCTTTATCCTCCCTCACGCTGTTTCTTCAACCACCCAACATCCCCTCCATTCATACCCTTCGACTTGGATCACTTCCTTTACGATCACTACTATATTTCTACCTCATCGCGCTTATCTCGCCTCCCGATATCACCCTCTCGAGAAGTCGTCGTGCGCGTCTACCCCCATGTCCGGATTCGCTCTTCGACTTTCTTTAGCCTCCACTTCAGCTTCATCCTTCGCGCCCTCTTCGCCTATTACTTTCGTCGTTAAGCAGTCTTAATTGTCGCGCAGATACTACAACAGCGCCCGAATCCCCTTACGCATCTCCTTTATACCGCCTCGTCGCACTCTCTTCCTCCTCGTCCCTCCACGAACGCGCCCGCCCGCCATGGATCTGCGCTCGATGTTGAATAGCGACACTGCTGGCAATGCAAATAATCCTCCACCGGACCCCCAGCAATCGCCATCGGCGCAAACCACACGAAAGCCATCCGATGCCGTCTACAGTCCGCGCGAACAGGTTCCCGCCGCGGCGTCCGCTTCCTCCGCCTCCTATCCGGCCGGTTTCCCCGGAGGATCAATGCAGCGACCTCATGTTTCTCCCGAACGCTCTTCCTCCTACGGCTCGCTGCAGTCTCCTTATCAATATCAACCTACCCCTGGTCGCTCGGCTGGCTCGCAAGCTGCTCGAGGTCAGAGCCCACAACCAGGTCCTTACGGTTCTTCGCGTGATTCCTCCTTCAACCCCCCTCAGCAGCGCTCGCAATCCATTCAATCGGTGCTGTCCCACGACACGACTCATGCATCTCACCCCAAGGAAAGTCCCTCAACCGCCGGAATTGCGCCTGGATATGCCTCTCAGCAATTTTCACCGCCAGGACCCGGATCTCTGCCTGGCACACCACGCGGGTCGACTGCTGCCTATGCTCAACCATCACCTTCCTCGGCTGCGCGCCCGCCCTCTTCAGGCCAAGACACGCGCTCGAACCGCGCCTCCAGCCCCTGGGTCGGCCAGGAGGCATCGATGCAAATGTCACCCACTGCGATGCCCCGTCTGTCGCGTCCTCGAGACCAGACTCCGCGGCCGTACCCTGGTTCCATTGACCGACGCGGCTCAGAAGACAGTGTGAGCCCCAAGACCACGCGGGCTCCCAGCTATCCAGATTCGGCCATACCCACCCAAACCACCCCTCGCGAGAATGGAATGGCTCTTGCAGAGGCGCATCCTAACTCCAGTCCGCACGAACCTCCGGTACGGAAGCGTCGTCGCTTCGATGCACCCCCGATCTATGCCATGCGGCCGGAACGTACCAAAGGCCGCGGCCCTATCATCCCGAATCCCTTTCCTCCCATCCCCAAGCACGCCCGCGATACTCCGTCTAATCCCTGGATTTTGCGACAGCGGGCTGCTTCGGCTGCTCAAGGTCCCGCACACGCCGCTGCTGTACCCGTATCCATCAAAGCTTCGAACGATAACCCGCCCAGCAAGACGACGGCCCCGGCCCCGGCCCCGGCCTCGGCCCCGGCCCCGGCCCCCCGTGCGCCTTCCGCAGCGGCCGAGCCTCAAAAGCCTGGCAGTTTGGGACCGTGGGAGCCCTCCATCACCGGAGAGTTTCCCACCGAAGAGATCACGAAAGATGTGTGCGACTTTCTCTTCAGGCATGTCGTGGTCCGCAACGACGCCATCGCAGCTCCAGCGGGAGCAGCAGCAGCGGGGTCGGCGCCCATCATCGAGGTGGAGGCCAAACTGGGCCAACTCATCGATATGGATCGCGGAGATCGGGTCCAGCTGCCTATTCTGACCGAGACAATCATCAACAAACAATTTCCACGCTTCCGGACAGCATTTGAAAGTAGCATGACCGTGGTACGTAATCCTCTTCTCCCGCGGATAATCCTCACACCACTAACATGCAAGGCCAGGCTCAACATCAAGCGATGAACAATTTCCTTAATGAAGCCGTCAAAAGGTCCTTGGATCAGGCCGACCGACCCCGCATCCCCATTTCATATGCCCACAAGAAAGAGCGCGACACCTTCTATGAAGTCTCCCCGAACGAACTGCCCCCGGTGATCCGACAAAACCTGAACCCTCGCCACAAGCCCAAGGTCCGCGTGACTGTGGACCAAAGAACCAACGAGGTCCTCGCCAAGATCGTCAAATGCCGCATCGCCGATCTGGACATCCACAGCCCGAAAACCTGCGTCGACTGGCGCATCAGTGTCAACCTCGAAATGAACTACGACGGCGACGTGAGCCAGCTCACGGTCGTCGATCCGGCGCGAGGTCGCGGAGGGGATCGCAACAAAGACCGGATGAGCTACCGCCATCTCGCCTACCAGATCGATCTCACCCAGGTAGCTAAATCTGAAGTATGTTCCGTCTCCTTTCATATTCTCCGACTCCCTAGCCCCTTAACTAACTTCAACTGTCCCAATTAGTCCGTAAAAGGCGAGTTTGAGCACGAACTCGAGGTCGAAGTCTCGGCGGCCGAGATCCGTCGCCAGGGCCAGATGGCCATGAACGGGGAGCAACATCAGTATGAGGACCTCATCAAGGGGTTCCTGGATAATGTCCGCGTTCTGGCCCGTCAAGTCCCTCCGTGACCTATCTACCTCCATTGCCTTTTTTTTTCCTGTTTCAGACACTTGCGTATTATTCCCCCTTATTCACCTTAACACTTTTCGCCCTTCGCCCTTCCTCTCTTGGTCACAAAAGTCCCCATTTGATGTGCATATAACGACCCTACACATTTTGCATCCGGAACTTCTTTGACCCCCCCCCCCCCTCCGTGTTTATGTTTTCTGTTTCACAGAGTCGAAGAACTTTCTAGTTTCTTATGGAAATGAACATGCCTGTATTATTCTTCTTTATGTCAACCTTGTTTTATTTGTTCGGGTCGGCTTTCTCTTCTTTCTTACTTTTCCGAATTTTGGATGTATACCAGATGTATCATATATAGCTTCTTTCCCCTTCCCCGTCTCTCTGTTTTCCTCTCTGGATTCCTATCTTAACCTACCTACCTTGACTTAGACTACTGCCTTTTTATTTCATAAAATAAGGGAAATTTATTGATTGACTGGATGATTTGAGCCAAGAACCTCGACTTTCCTAGTTGGTAGTTTGTGTAGAAACTTCTACATATTAGACTATAGCAAGCGTGACAAGGCCCCGACTCAAGAAACAGGCGAGGTGAGAGTGAAATGGGATGAAAATTGGGGGGTTTGGAAGTAGATAAGATAGAAGAATACACATGATACAAAATGGTTATGCAAGTTTTGCGACGAATGTTTGTTTAACCCAGAAGCCGCGCGCAAACACAAAGAAAAGAAACAAAGGGGAGCAGTAGCAGCAGAAACAACACCCGAACCTTCGGAAGAGAACAACAATGCCAGCGAAAGCGAATCAGTGTGTGGGATTTCGAGGACCAGGGAAGTTAAGCTACACGATGGATGCATCCTATCCATCGTCCATCGCATGCAAAGAAAAAAAAAGCAGTACAAGACACGCCCTCTGTCAGATGGTGTGGAACAACGGATTTTGGTGATCTATATTTTCCCGGAAGAAGTTCTTTGTGCCTGAGTTTGTCGCCCTGCGTCGATTTGGGATGTGGAAATTACTGAGGAATTCGTGAGAAGCGTGAAGAGTGGCGGTTTCAAGGGCTGGGCGTTCCCTCTTCGTAGCGCGGTCCTCCGTCGTCACCGTCGTAGCCGGCACCAGGAGTAGCAGCTGCGCCGGCGGGGGTCGGTGCATCGTAGGGACGACTGTGGCTGCCCGCACCGTCGAACGCGGCGGGAGTGGGAGCATCGTATCCTCCTCGTTTCGAGATTCCACCGGGGGTGGGTGCATTGAAGGCGCCGGGCGTCGGAGCGCTGTCAGCCCAGCCACCGGGGGTGGGTGCCGACGCTCCAGGCGTTGGGGCACTGCCGTAGGCGCCAGGGGTAGGGGCGGAATAGTTGCCTCCGGGGGTCGGGGCGTCGTAGCCCTTGTTGCCATTGCTGGCGGATAATCCTCCCCAGGCAGGGGTCCTGCCACCGGCATTGGCACCGGCACCGGCACCGGCACCGCCCCAGGCTGGGGTGCGCGAGCCGGCGGCGAAGGCGTCAAAGTCACTGTTGCCAGACCCACCGTAGGGAGTGCGAGCGCCGGCATTCCAGGCGGGTGTACGTGAACCAAAGCCCCCGGCTCCTCCGTAAGCGGTGCGACTGCCATCATAGGGGTTAGAGGTGCGGGAGCCGTCTTGTTTCCAAGCAGGCGTGCGTGCGCTGCTTACGCCGCCCCATGCAGGAGCTGTGAAAAAGAACAGTCAGTATGTGTGCAAGTGGAGTTGTGCATCGATACTTACTTCGAGCGGATGCGGCACCACCCCAGGCCGGCGTCCTAGAAGAATCACCCATGCCCATCGGAGTTCGACCACCCTGCCACGCTGACTGGGAAGCAGCGGGGCCGCCGTTGGGAATGCGTCCACCACCCCGTCCCCGGCCCATCTCGATTGTCTGGCCAGTGATCGGGTCCTTGACAACCAGGAGTTCCTTGTCAATCGTAACCAGCTTGTTCTTGGAATGCAGTTCCACGCGGGCCTGCAAATCAGACGAGTCCTTGACGATACCGACTAAGCCCTTGTACGGTCCCTTTCGAACCTGAACGGTCTTGCCAATCATCCTGTCACGTCCAAAGCTTCGCTGAGGCGGTCCCATCATACCGCCAGGAGCTCCGTTCCTCATTAGCGCCGGATTCATCTTTGTCAAATCGGGTCCGGTAGCCCGTCCTCCTTTAGCCGACACAGTGACAACGTTTGTCGTGCGCACGACCACAATACCAGAGTTCTCAGCCTGGGCTTTGTTGTGCAGGAAGAGGAACGAACGGTAGATATGGAGGATCACGCCGCTGCGCTGCTCACCAGCCACCTCCCGTACTGTGTCTCCGAGGCGAATCTCGGCACCATTGCGATCCGTGGCCACTGCATCCCGACGCGGCGTAATCTTGTTCGTGACATGTGTGGGAAGGATGGTACGGATAGATCCGTTCTGATCCAGTACTCGGAGAGACTCGCGATCAACTTTGACAATGCAGGCGACAGTAGCAGCACTGTATAGCTAGTTAGTCATGATATGAGTAGTAGCCAAGGAAATCAACTCACTCTAACTGGACCAAGTCGTGCACGTCGAACATGCCGAGTTTGCCGTCCACGCCAGTCTCCGCAGATAGACGCAAGTCCTTGCTGAAGACTGTGATCTCTTGCATACTCATGTCACTGAGCAGGGTCACCGTGTCGTCCTTCACCTGTACAACCATGCCCAGCTCGTCCACATATCTGCTGCCTCCAATTACCTTGACATGGTCACCTTCTCTAAACCGCTTGCGAAGAGTCTTGACCGGTGCTTCAATGGTCTGTCCTGCCAAGTCACCCTGCGTGACCACCAGAGTCACAATTTCACCCCGTGTGGAGGTGGTGCGTCCGATCAACCCTTGCTGTTCACCCCGGTAGACTTCGACAGGATCGCCAGGGAGATATGATTCTTCGGCAGTCTGGTTCTTCAATGTTTCGGCCAAAGAGGCCAGATCCAGATTTGAAGTGCCGTCGTCTGCGCCGCGAGCGAACATGGTAACCTCTTCCAGTCGAGGGTTCACATTCTTTGTGATCAGGTGCTGGACCTTCATGTCCTTAACCAAGAAGCCCTCCATGTAGGTCTCACCCAAGTAGCTCCATGACTTGCCACCCAAGCCAGACGTCGCAGAAAGGTACTTGGCGTGCTTCTTCTTGGCTTCAGCCTCGCTGAAGGCACGTTGAGGCGGGCGAGCCACTGCTGGGTTCATGCCAGGACGCTTCCGCTTAGGATCAATGGCAGGGGCACCAATATCCTCGTTCAGACCGTAATCCAAACGAGGAACCAAGCGCACCGTCACAGCAAGACCGTTGGTCTCAACATCCTCAATCTGCGCAAGATCGCCCTGGTATTTTCCACGCTTGATCCGAACCCAGCCGCCAGGCACAAGCTCTTCCGACTTCTGCACACGCAAAAGATCCGGCATCTCTCGTACGGGCACCAGGATCATCTTTGTCCGTGGATAGACGTTCGTCATATCCTGCAGCGCATCCATGACATCAGCCTGCCGGCGTGCCTCGACGTAGATGTATCCAGCCATCGCTCCGCCTCTCTCGAAGGCGGAAATAATCTTAACCGGGTTGCGAGAGCCAGGCGGACGCTCTTCGATGCGCTTCTGGATCGAGAATACCACCTCACGCTCCTTGCCAGCCTTGCAACGAACACCCCAGATACTCGGATCGTCGACACTCGGGAGAAGCAGTCGCTTGGGTACAATCACGGCATCGGTGGCCGCCGCACGGTTTCGACCATACCGCTCCTTCAGCATCTGCGCCTGCTTTTCCGCATCCATACTGGCCGCCAATTCACGCTGGCGATCCAGCTGTCTGTGCCGACGATCATCCGTCTCCACCCCAACGGGCAGTGTGTCCATATCATCGGGGTGCATTTCCCCGCCAAATTCCATCTCATCCTCCTCGTCTTCGGCCTCATCTTCATCCTCATCGACACCGGCCTCGGTATCGACGAAAGAGAGAACACCTCCTCTCCGTCTGCGCTTCGCGGGCCGTCTCTGTAAATTCAGATGAAACCTGTTAGCCATAACTCTTTTCTCCAAACCGCTGCGAAAAAAAAAAAAAGAAAAAAAGCGATCGCCGGAATCTCTAGAGCCCACTCACGGGATTCACATCGTCGTCGTCGTCCTCATCCTCCTCATCTTGATCCTCATCTTCCTCGCCATCGTCGTCTTCATCACCTTCCTCCTCGTCATCGTTGTCGTCCCCTTCATCGTCGTCATCCGCATGGCCGCGCCCTCTTGCGTCATCTTCACTGCCCGCGCGATACCGTGCCGTCCGTCCAGTGTGTACATCAGCGTCATCGTCGTCATCGTCGTCGTCGTCATCCCGACGACGGTGCGTCGCCTGCAGAAAAAGAACCCCAGCGTCAGCCTGATCCGTCCGACATCACACATTTTCCAGCCTGGTACAAACCTTCGCATCCTCGTTATCTGAGTCATCCGCCGGAGCGGGGTTGAAATCGTCATCTTCCTCTTCGGAGCCGAAGTCCTGATCTATGAGGTTTCGCGACATGTTGAACGGAGGATCGATTGATTTGTGACGGAAGAATGACGATCGTATTCGCAGAGTGTGATGATAGTAGAACGGAATGACAGTCCGGAGTTGGTAGTCTCGTCAAGTTTGAGATCGTGGTGTTGTGTAAAGACGAACGTCTGAAGCGTATATCGAGGTCGATCAGTCACGGAGGCAAGTCGGAGGGATATTGAGCAGGAATTCCCACAAATCTCTTGACGCGGTAGAAGATCTCTGATATTATCGATGAATTTTCGGTATTAAGAATATATGACTTCTTCCCCAGAGACGGTGGGTGCAAAGAGAGAAGCAAAGACCGCGCAGAGCGGGCAGTGTTGCGAGAGAGGTTTCACCTCGGGGGCTGCGGCGAGGCGAGTTTCCGTTATTTCGCCGACTCCGCGAGGCGCGATCTTCTCACCCAGCTGGTTGTTGAGAAGAAAGAGGTGAGTAGGGAAAGTGGATTTGTATCGCACTGGAATTAAAGTGCCAGAAACCAGCTGCGATCGAAACAGGACACCGAAGGAGAGATGGTAAGTGTTGGGTTAAATGGAGAGGAAGAGAAAGAAAGGTGGAAGAAGGCATCAAGCATTGGATGAATGATTGTTGCGGGCAAATGTCATTTTCGGTCCTTCCGCCCCGCCGGACCGCCTTCCTTTCACTCAACCGCATCGGCCTTCCTCTCCCTCCTGCAATTGGCACTTCGATTTCTTTCATTCTATTTGCGTGACTTGTTGGCTCTATCGGATAAGTGATCTTTCAGTTCGTTCAGATGGTATTACCGCATTTTGCGCTCTAATTGAAGGGGCTTTTGGCATCTCTTGGCAGCCTTTCTGGCCCCACTTCGAGGAGGCCTACAGCACCATACACAGCTCAGCCATCATTCATTGAATTTGCGATATGCTAAGATATTCAGTCCTCCAGGGCAGTTTCTGCGTGATATGTTACAGGACGTTCAGCAAAATAACAATATATACTCCTGCGAAATAGAACGTTTGATTCCGAAACTTGTAACCAATTCCTACAATTTCAGCCCGAAGAGCTGATGCACACGCAGACTCTGGCGCATGCTAAGATCCAGCATGATCTCCTCACTACCACCGGGGATGGCATAGGCTCGAACATCGCGGTAGAGCCGCTCGACCTTTCCACCCTGGCCACCCCGGCTGTAGCTGAGACCGCCGAAGATTTGGCTGGCCTCGCGCGCACAGAACTCATACGTCGTCGTGGCCTGCGCTTTCAGCCCGGCAATGGCGCCTCCCAGCTTGAGCATGGCTTCCGTCTCATCCATCGATTGGCACTGGTAGATGATGTTCTCTAGCCAGTTGTACGTCGCCTCGATTTGACGGGCCATGTGTGCCAGCTTCATTCTGATGACCGGATGGTCAATGAGCTTCTTACCGAAGGTCTTGCGCTTGTGCGCATACTTCATGGACTCCTCATAACAGACACGGGCGAATCGCACACACTGGATCACAATGCCAATGCGTTCATGGTTAAAGTTGGTCATAATCACTATGAAGAAGGTTAGATCCTGCAAGAAAAGAGCATAAGCGGCGTCGGGTGGGTCAGGCACGTACCCTTAAAACCTTGGTTCTCCTTTCCAATGAGGTTTTCCACCGGCACCTTCACGTCCTCAAACGTAATATAGGTGGTACCACTGCTCCAGACACCCTGGCAGTCCATACGCCGGGTGCTGACACCGCCCTGCTCTCTCTCGATGAGCAGCACGCTGATGCCGTTCATGCCGGGCCCACCCGTGCGAACGGCGGTCGTGAAATAGTCACTCCAGATACCGTTGGTGATCCACTTCTTCTCACCGTTCACGATGTAGTGCTTGCCATCTGGCGTTAGCTTGGCCTCACAGGTGAGGTTGGCGACATCACTACCCGCATCGGGTTCTGTAATAGCCAAACAGATGCGCTTATCACCAGCCAAGATCCCAGGCAGGATCCTCTCTACAAGAGGCTTCTTTCCGAACTTGACCAGAGGAGGACACCCGATTCCGAAGCCACCAATCAGATTCCAAACGAAACCGCCGCTACCAGAGCGAGACAGTTCATCCGTGAGGAGCATCTCATGGAAAAGGTCCCAGTTCTCAGGGGCCACAGATTGCACCCGGTTAGGGGTGTATTGCACTGGGTATTTGATTCCGAGCAAGCCGGCCAGATATCCGCGCTCTCCCATCTGTTTGTAAATGCGGTCGGGGACGGTCTTGCTCTCATCCCATTCTGTCACATTTGGCTCGATTTCAGTATCCACCCATTGTCGAACCTCCTCACGGAGAGCAGCATGCGTCTTATTGAAATAGGGCGAGTGATACTAGAGGTCCATCGGCATGATTAGTCTGAGCCTCGACCACCTCGTGCTACGGTAATGTGGAAGTTTGCGGGTACTTACACCGTGATACCAGGCTGGGTCTGCAAAGGGGATGAGGTCGCCAAAAGGCTCCTGGGCCTCTAGCGACTGCGCGGAAACCACATCAACGGGTGCAGCCGGGGCTTTCGCAGGCTGTTGCTTGACTGGGGCGGATGCTGGGGCCGGCTCCGGGGCAGCGGCCTTCTTCGAATCCAGGGAGCCGATTTGCAGCTGGCCCTTGAACTTCTTCAAGATGCCTTCATTGTGGTATTTCCAGAACTGCTTCGATGCGTCTTTGCCGGCCACCCGTTGTAGGACTGTACGTGGCGGTAATTAGCTTGCAAACGTTCGGGGTGGAATCGGGTATACACTGGGGGAGTCATACTCTTCTTGCCACCTATAGGAGTCACACAACGACATTAGTCTCGATTTCAGACTTGTTATCTAGGATTAGAGACGTACCTGGGTGCTCCTCCTGGAATTTGGTCAGATCGTACACATCCTCATCGATCACCACCCACAGATTATCCGGTTTGCTATGCGAGGCTACGTCGTCTTTGGTGAATGTCTTGGCCATTTTGTACGGAAAGTAAGAAGATGAAAGGAGTATGTGTGGAAATCCTCAGTAGGTATAGTTGGGTATGAAGACGGCGCTCCTCAGTCGCACTGCGTTGTACAGTGGAGAGTGGGGTGAGGAGGCAACGGTGGGGTCGAGATCCGGGGTAAGAATGTAAGACAAGAGAGGGAAAGCGATAATCGAGAAACCTGGGGTAAAGAAGAAAGAAAGGGGAGAATGGAATGAGAAGCGGATCAAAGTCGATATAAAAGAGGCCAGCTGAAAAATAGGCTGGCAGGCTGGTGGGTTGCTTCAGTTCAGCTTTGATCACGGAGGCCTTTCCCCACGCAACAAGCCCCGTCAATGAGATGGGTCTTCTGGTAAATAGGAAAGTCCAATAATAATCATAATAAGAAAAATGGACAGTGGATACAATGAAACAGAGTCACGATCGGCCTCGGAGTAATCACTACAAAAATGAGAGGGAGGAAGTAGTTAGTTCAGGAATGGCTTTCACATGTCGGGCCCGACTGACTTCATCACTGCCTGCCCACCATGTATGCCCGTAGTAAAGAGTACAGTACAGTACCACCAGGTATAAAGCAGCTCACGTGGACCACGCCTCGGCCAGTCCGGGATGTGTATTGCTCTTCCTCCGATTGGCTTCCCCGGCCTTATGGCACGTGCGGGGCTTTACTGCAAGGAGAAACAGCCGAGGCAGACCAGACCAAGTCAGTGGATCAGATGAGATCATGCATCATGCTAGTTGCTACTGGGTAGTTGTTAACCTTTCTTCAGTACTGCTAGCATGTGAACAGGAGAAAGATAAAAAAGACAGCAGACATATTTGTAATCCAGGGTGGACCAGAGGAAGGAAACATTGGTGAGCTATGTAGTTCCTAGTGCTTGGCTGAAAAGATCACTGCTACTCAGTACGGAATACTCTGGAAACTGACTTACTACTTAGCATATACTCGTACATTCATAGACAACGACTGCTGTACAGCCAACGTAGCATCGACCATAAAGATTGATGTCGTCAGTTCGCAATCCATAGTTAACACTACGACCGACCTCCAAAGTACCGGAATATGTTTATTCAATTCACATAGGGCATAACTTCCATAATTAACCTAGAAATACAACCAGCCAGAGAGATCTATCAGGGCGACCGGGAGCTCTACTCTTCGACTCCGTCGCTCTCATATTCGAACTCATCAGGTACAGGTGCTTCCTCACCGTCCTCTTCATCTTCATCCACCGCTGTCAACACACCGGCGGCAGCCAAGGCTCCCGCATCGGCTCCGATTTCAGCCCCCAGACCTCGGCCACCACCACGCTGGGGTGTCTGGAAACCAGCCGCGCCCATCGCAGCCTGCAGACGGTCTTGTAGCGTCTCTGTTGCCGCAGCCTGCTTGACCTCCTTGCTAGCTTTCATTTCGATCTTCTCGCGAGGCTCCTCGGGGGTCTTGTCCAACACAACCACTACACCACCGGTAGGCTGTCGCCAAATTAGCGTGGGTCACATATGAAAAGGGAGGAAAGTATACTTACCCGTTTCACGGGCTCATACCGCGGGTCCGGGAACGTCAGATATTTCAACTGAGCTGGTAGGACACGGGACATGTTGTCCAATTCATAGCCGACCTTCTCCCGCTCAGCCTTCTTCTTCTGCCCTTCTCCACCTTCCTTCTCTCCATCCTTCGCCTCGTCTTCGACCTTGGCCGCGGTCTCGTCCATTTCCATCTTGTCCGCCAGAGGTTCCGATACCTTGGGTGTGGTAGGAGTCTGATCAATGTCCATGCTCTCACGTCGTTGCTGCTTCTCCCGGCGCTGAGCACGGCGCTTGGCTTGGGCAGTGGTCGAAAGGACAGCAGTCTTGATCTTCTCAGGGGCCTCCTCGGTCTTCACCTGCTGCTCAGGTGGGTAGTCGAAGAGGCTGGGTCTCGTGTTGCTGTGGAACTTGAACAAGGGAACTTCCAGTTCATCATCCACGCCGATCACTGCGGTAGGGGTGAAGCTGAGGGACAGGAAGTGGGTGAGGGGAAACCAGTACCAGTACTGAGTGAAAACAGCGGCACCAACGATTCCGGGCATGTTGAGGTTGCCCGTTTGGGTTTGGAGGCTGATGGTGCAGTTACGCCCACCAGCATCGATGATGCCCAGAGCAACGGCGCAACCGAATTTAGCCATGGCATCTTCGTGTCTGTCCCCAATCATCTTCATCATGGTCTTGCGAAGCGTGCTCACGCGAGGATTCATGGCCTCGTTCTGCTGCACGAGAACCATGGCCAAAGCGATCAAAGCACCCTGTCTCACAAAGTCGGTCGAGTCCTTAAGCATAGGCTCGAGCAAGTCAATGGCCTCGTCTAAACCAGTGCCAGCACAGGAGATACCCAATGCCATAGCAGCTCCATAACGAACGTGAGGATTGTAGGACTCAGACAGCAGCTCGACCATGCGAGGCACACTCTGGTGCTTGCGGAACAAGATGAATCCCAAGCTCAGAACAGCAATGCGGCGAACGTCATCGTTGACATCACTGACAGCAACGTGAAGAAGCTTCCGGACAGCCTTGTTGCTACTGCTACCACAGTAAGCAAGGGCGATCGTCATGATACCACCATAACGGAGAGTGGGATCGGGATCACCCAGAAGACCGTTGATCAGCTCGTCGGCAGCCTCTTGACGCCCGTACATGATCAGAGCCATTCCCAGAGCCAAACCACGGACGATCTTTTCATGCTGGGTGTCATGAGCATACTGAATCATGTCCTCAAGCACTCTCATGTTGCCAGTGCCCAGCATGACCAAACCCATGGCGAGACCGACGGCCTCGCCGTTAAGTGCGGAGTCGGTGTAGAGTACATTCCGCAAGTCCTCATAGATAGACTCTTTGCCGGTCGCCATCCCCGCAACACCGAGACCCAAGGCACCACCGTGCTGAACAACTTCCTCGGTGGCCTTCTTGAAGTGATCACGGATAAGATCCACAGCCATGCCGCCATGGTTAGCATAGATCAAACCTAGAGCATACAAGGAACCTCCTTGGCTGTAGACGGAGCCCGAACCTCCAACACCCGCGATGTGCTCCCGAGGCAGGTAGGGCTGCAAGAGCTTTTCACCCTGGGTCAGATTACCCCGGTGGATAACACCCAGTGCCGCAGTAGCGGTGAACTTCGACCAGTTAACAGCTTTGCCCAACCATTCCAGGTTGTCTCGGAAGAACTTGTCGTGCGTGGTGCCGGCATGCATGAAAGCGTTCGAGAGTGTGACAGCAGTGTGGAAGATAGAGTTCCGCGCCTCCAAGCTATCCCGAACCTTGTTCAAGATAGCGATGTCGGCCTTGTTGTTGCGATACAGGAATTCCAAATTCAGTTGGATGGTCTTTCTACCATCGATGATAGCAAGGACGTTCTTGTAAGCCGCGCGCGTTTCAGATGAAATCTTAGTCTGCTCGTTGTTCTCGCCAATAGATCTGGATTGGCTGTCCAGCAAAGGATCCGATTCCTTGGGTTCCTCTTCAGCCTTCGACTCGGACTCCTCGCTCGCCTGTAGGGGCTCGGCGATTTCGCTGCGAACTCTCTGAAGGAACTCCTGTGTACCGTTGTCATAGAGATCGAAGGAAATTTGGTAGGCAACGGCGAGTGATCGCGCATCACCCTTGTCGACCAACTGACGAAGAATGGCCGACGCCATTGAGTGCTCATTCAGGTACACTACACACTTGGCAATTGAGAAATAATCGGGCGCAGGGATTTCGTTGAGGAGGTCGAGGATAAGCTTAAGGATCTTTGGAAGTAAATGTTAGCACCAGTGTAAGGGAGCAATGGAGAGGAAGATATGGACATACGTCATTGCGGAAGCCACGCTCCTGCACGATCCCCATGCAGATGTCCAGCACATACTCCATAAGCTCTTCACTTCGTCGCGATTCGCCGTTCTGCTTCTTCTCGTCCTCACTAGCCCGGATAATGGTTTTCCGAAGGACATCGAGGTTCTTGGCCTCGATGGCAATTCCAATGACTTGACGATACCTCTTTTGAGTGAAGCATTGCTCAAACAAGCGATCGATGATTGCTTGCAACTGACCCTGAACTCCCCGCTTCAACACCAAGGGTGTCTCGACCTGCTTGATGCTTGCATCATCGCCACCCGGGTAGGCCGCATCCACTCCGGGCACTTCTTGTCTGGATAAAAGAGACTTGGATGGCAAGGCGGACTGTGAAAATGGTGTGATTGGGGATGTCAGGCTGGCGGAGGTGCTCGTGGCTCCTTCACCGGAGGTGGGGAATGAAGTGTTCAGGTTCGCAGGTTGGTCACCTGCTGCCGGCCGCTGGGCGGCGGAAAGCGAAACAAAGGTGTCAACACATTTGGCTGAGAGAGGTAAGCATTAGATACTAGCCATTTCGGTGGTGATAGATGAGCTCGATAGACATACCGATGATTGTTTCCTCGAACTCGCCACCACTGTCCAGCTTGAACAGCTTTCCGGCACCTAGTGCAAACACCATGCTTTCGTTGTACTCCTGGAGGTGATAGTACACCTTGGCGGCGACTAGGGCGGCAAGCTCGCGTTCCGGAAACGACTCATCTTCGTAGAGCGCCTCTCTAGATTCCAAGGAGTCAGTGTCAGGTTAAAAAAGAAGCAGCTCATGGTTGGAGTCGAGAAGGAGTTAGGGACATGGTGGGCGTCCGTCGAGAACGGACAATCAGGCTGACAAACGAACATTTGAGGTACGGCGTCGACGACTTCTGTCCAGAGGAGGTCGATCTGGGAGTCAAGGGTCTTCAGAGCAAAGACTCGCAACTCTGGATCGGACTCAGAAAGAAAGCCGACAAGGCCGGCGGCTGATGCAAGTCCAACCATGTCTGAAGGGAGTGTTCTGGATTGATGGGAAATGGCAGCGCTGTCGCTAGAGGATGGGGCGACAGCTTCGAATGAGCCGTGAAGTGGTTGAATCGGTTGAACCCAATCTGCGAATATCGAGACTACTGAGGATCAAAAGGCGCAAAGTACACGTGAAACGAGATGGACAAAGCAGGCGGGATAGAATGGTGGATGGTGGGAAGAGACAAGCTCGGAGTGATCAGGAAGCTTCAAGGTTCCTCAGCAGCAGCAGCAGCAAGCAGCGAGGCACACGTCAACGGGGCGGAGGGAAGCTGTCGAATGGTATTGCTGGTTTCTGCCGACCGCCCTATCAGTGTCACGTGGTCGGTGATGGCATGCGACATGCTAGTAGTTATGCAGCAGGTCCCTGTCCCTAGGCAGGAGTGACCCTTTCTTTCTCTTTGTTGTGTCGTGTGCGAGGCATTCGTGACTGAACTATTTTGCTCCATTGAACTGAAAATTTAGGCGGGTATTTGTACCCTGACTCCCGCCAAATTTCATCCCATTGCTCGTTCCTCTCCAAGCCGTCATCACCCCCAAAATGTCGGCAATATTCGCGCCGGGAGCTTCCACCTACCAGCAAGACTCACTCGTATATATTGACCGACAAGCCAAACAAATCGAACTCAACCTGCAGAGCTTCATCGATGCCCAAAGCGAAGGCCTTCTTGCTGGCCTGGCGGGACCGCAGTCCAATGCTACTCCCTCGACTAGTGGGAGCCATACTCCAACCTCGGCGCTGGGTAGTGTCCAAGGGCCCTCTACCGTTCCAGTGAGACAACCACCTCCCGAGAAGATTGGTCTTCGTGCGGCTCGGGAAGGTATATTTAAATCTATCTACGACCTGTTGAAGCTGAGAGAGGAGGAGCATGAGCTACTGATCTCCCAGGTCGATGAACGACACGTTGCACTGCAGGACATTGATGGGTTTAACACCAAGCGTGCCGGCTTAATGGCCGCAATTTCGACAATTCAAGACGATAAGGAAGGTCAACGGACTACGAAACTACGAGACGAAAGTCGCAAACTGGAGGAAGACATCCATGAAATGGAAACCAGACTGTCCCAAATGAAGGCTAGGCACCAACATGTCATCCGGGAATTGTCGCAAATGGAAAACTCGGTCGACTCTAAGCTATCCTCCTACAAAGCTTCTTTGACACTACTGGAGTCGGATGTTCAAAGATACCTCCAGAATCCGCCTGTGAGACCTGTATCGGCCAAGTCTAGTGACGCGACGTTCTATACTCTGAACCCAAAACGACGGACCCTCGATCTCGCCCACGAACACTGGACCAAGGAGCAAGCGGACCTGCGCAGCCGAGAAAAGGAAGTCAAGGCAGAGATCGAAGCGCTGGAGGCTGGTGGCGGAGTTTGGAAACAAGTAGTCGGGGAAGTTACCGGTTACGAGAAGCGGTTGAAGGCGACCATGCGCCGCTTCATACAGAAACAGTCACAACTTCTGGATCCAGAGGGTACTTTACAAACCCTATCGGAAAAGGGCATTGCCCGGGCTGTGCTAGAGGATTTGAGACACACATCTGAACGCGTAGAAGATCACTTAGAAATTGCGGAGAGTAAGAACTGGAAATTACTCGTTTGTTGCATCTCTGCAGAGCTCCAGGCTCTGCAAGAGGCTCACCAGCTCTTGCTGAATCTGTTCAATGTGTCCGACGCCGACGTCCGATCGCCTATCGGTGGCCCCGGCGATGGTGAACCCGATGTTCATGCTGACCCGCTTGGGGTGGATAACCCAGAGCCTCCAGCTGATTTGTTGAGGGATACGGAGGAACACTCTCTTGATGTAGTTTCTAGGTCGTCGGGGGGAGAAGATGATGAACCAGATCCCGCTTGGCTGCTCCCAGAATCGTGACCAAGATGTACACTCGGTGCCTGGTTTGATTTACTTGAAAGACATCACTAGTTCCTATTGAAGTAGCTTGAATGCCTTCGGTAATCTATACATGCTCATCATAAAGCGCTTTTGCCTGCTGCTATGCTATCAAGAACTTGCTCTGGTCGACACAGAGGAATTACAATCTGACATGATCGGAAAAACAAGCTCCCATTAGGACAGCAACCAGTTCGCTGACTAGTAACCATGTTTATAATATTTGCCCAAGCGCCTTATCAAAAGTGTCACAAGGGAAGATGTCTGCATGACCCGAAGTCGTTCTTTGGGGGGGGGGGGGGGGCAATACCGGCAGATATACATGGATGCGAGCAAATAGGCAAGTCGATACAGAGTACTTTCCCGAGGCTATACTTATATATGTATTGCAAGGATCCCCAGTGACCCCGAAAATATAGCACTGGAAATATTTAATTCCTTGATTGTATTGCTGTAAACATGAAGGGAAGTTGTGCAGTACAATTGGAAACTGCAGCAGCGGCTCATTGACCGTAAACGCTTGGGCCCGACCAGCGTCCCACACAAGGTACACTCCGTACTTCCTCTCCTAACCTCCTCCCTGTCAACAGGCCTGGTGATTTAATTTTAGCCAAGTAACCTGTTCCCCTTCGCTGTGCTACACACACGATTCAAGAAGTATCCCACATTTCCTAGTGACATGCCACAGACTATATGTGCTGAGTGTGGATCTGGAACCCGCCTTTGATAATGCACCTCCCCACTCCGACGCACACCTTCACCATTCCATCCCTCCATGATGGACTCAGGCTCGACTGCCGGATATACCATCCACCAGGACAGGTGAATCCCAGCAGTTCGTCATGTCAGCGGATACGAGGTGCGATCGTTGCACATCCGTACGCCCCTCTCGGAGGATGCTACGACGATCCGGTCGTGGGGTTCGTTGCAGGGGAGCTTCTCCGAGCTGGGTTTGTGGTGGGCACCTTCAACTTCCGGTAAGCATTGCCACCCTTTTTTGGTGTTTCTGGGATATTGTTTTCGCTGAGATGTCTCATCCATCCGTCAGCTGCTTGACAGTCCGAGACCCTTCAATAGTTCCAAACTAATATGTGCTACAGTGGCGCCGGTGGCTCTGATGGGCGGACAAGCTGGACCGGCAGGCCTGAACTGGCCGATTACGCCTCTTTCTACGAATTCATGCTGCTCTATCTGCATCGCCTGAGGGACACGCGTTCTACTTCATCGCAGTATGGCGGAAATAACCTTGAAGCTGCGCAGCTCATATTAGGCGGCTACTCGTATGGGTCAATGATTGCCTCGAATTTGCCGCACCTAGATCTGATTGCGGATGTTGTCAAGCAAAGTAACCATGGTACCCCCATGTATGAGATCTACCAAATCGCTCGAGATCTCGTCTACTGCTTAGGTGAAGACAAGGATATTCTCGAACAAGAAAGAAATACACTCGAGGAGATGAGAAGAGCCGCGGGCACTATTCAGAGAACAACGGTCGCCTATCTACTTATCTCACCCATCCTACCCCCGATCAACCGTTTTCTGACATTGTTTGCCAAGCTGTCGCTTGACATTGGAACGCTTGAGTCGTCCCAGAGGCAATCGATTCCTTGCCCCCAGCCAGCAGACCAGGTATGCGCACACGAAACACTTGCTCTTTACGGAACCCAGGATACTTTCACATCCGTACATAAGTTGCAGACCTGGTCGAAAGAGCTCCGTCAGAATCCATCAAGTAAATTTCGGTCGGTTGAGATCGATGGAGCAGGGCATTTTTGGATCGAAGATGGTGTTCGATCTCAGGCCAGAGACGCTATCAGGAACTGGCTATGTCGGATTCATTAATCCCTGCGCAGTGGTCAGTAGGTAATATGGATTACATCACAAGAGCGAATGAGTCTAGAGTACCTTCCATACAATGGCCATCGGTGCATGGGGTCCGAAGAATGAGTACTGCCAGCCAGAAGTCACTTTCACATGCGGGCCAGAAATTCGACCATGATAAGTAGCATGTGAAACTTGTTTGTACGCATGACCGGCCATCCTGGTCTGAGAAGACCGACAAAATACCCAATAAAATGCAACGCAAAGTTCGAACTCGAAAGAAAAGAAACCATCCGCTTTGTCTTAAGCATCTGGAAGGAGATCGGTGTATGTGCTGGGATGGTCCTGACATCCTCCTTATCACACTCGAGCAGCTAAATGACTGACAACACCACACCAATCACGCCAAGGCTATCGCAGCCTGCTAAGGACATTTTCTCACAATAGTGGGTAACTAACCCATCCTCGTTGAGGTAGTTGATGCAAGGCTCCCTTATTATTGGACCCTTGGACTTCCGATGCACGGCAACCACGGTCGCACACCTCCATGCAAGATCGCACCTTATGAAGAACCGCACTAGACGCGTTCGTCAAACAAGCAAGAATTACCTCACCCCCTGCGCATGGAACTCTGTTTGCAGTCTGTTGGTACTCTACCATTTCGCCTTCGAGAACATCAAAGTCTAAGGATTATCCTTACTTCAGGATGGTACATATAAATTGACAAATGTGGGGGAAATGAGATCAGTGGGTGTTTAGTATTGAATTACTCTAATACTCAGTAGGATCAGGCCGAAAACATAAACCTTGACACCAGCGTTCGGGGCAGATTGGTAGTGGTATGTGACGAATGATGGGAATTATCTGACTCAAAACTCCGTGCTGAAGTGGGGGACAGGGGGGGCAATAAGGATGAGTGGTGCATGATGGCATCAAGGCGCATTTCAGGCGAATCCGATTAGAGTTGTGATTGTGTGGTTCAAGTTCTATCCAGCAGGTTCGTCAATCACTGGTGCTGCAGCATCTGACCTGATGAGGGATATTACTCATTTGACAGTATCTACCTAGTAATACTCATATAAGCATAACTGACCTAGCATTAGGCAGTTGCCCCTCTAGGTAACCCTCCCTGTTGAGATTGAGGGATGTCATTATGTAGGCATCATTCCGACCCGGGGCGCCATCTTCTCTCCCCGCGTACTGGCACAGTAGTGCAGACAGGGAGGATCGGCAGCAGCCGAAGAGGACAGTGGGGAGGTTGAATCTCCGGCCTCGTGACGTTAGATTGAGTGAAACCGTGGAGAGTTTCCTCCTTCCCCACTCATCCTCTTACCCTCTCATGCTGCTGACTGGAATGAGCCTTTCAATTACCCCCAGATCCCTGCCACCTTTTTTACTTTATTTTACTTTACTATACCCTACAGCACTCTAACTATCAAACAAACTACCTAGTAGTGCCTAACAACACCTTACCAACAATATAATCCTTCCATCCTAGAATATTACGAACTATTGTCATCCATCTCCAGCTTATACTTGCTTATACCATCTCACTTGACTTTTTTATTACTACAACCAGTTCCACTTTCTACCTCACTTTGCCCCCCTTACACCCTCCCCCCATCCCCCACATACCAAGTTACTCACTGTACTTTCCTCTTTATTCGTCCCTTCCTCTTCTCGACCACCATTAGAATTATTCACAGACCTTTTTCAGTCTACAGTTTTCGTTCTTGCTTCTCTTGTTCCGCGGCCGTCTTCTTCTAAGCTTATCTCGCATGCGCTTTGGCTCATACCGGGACTGATGCGGGCCCAAGCCTGTCATGTCATTACTCCACGATCCTACAGTCTTGCGCACCCAGTGCAATAGTAAATCCAAGCGTCGTCCAACTCAGGATGCGATTCGAGGCGCGACCGGCGGGTCTCGGCGTTCTCTGCTCAAGTCCATCTCAGTTCCCTCTCTGTCATCCTTTGTTATGAGCTCTTTGACATGGGCTGGAGATACATTGAGCTACCGCAAAGATGGTCCATGCGCCGAGCAACGCACTGCGCGCATCGACGTAGAAGACAGAAAACAGGTTCTCTACTTGAAAAAGCGGAATGTGAGTTACGAGATGTACTGCTGGCGATTTCTCAAACCGAGGCAATCAAAGGAATCTGCAACCATCTAACACCCTGGTACAGGCAGTGACATATGATGAATGGCGGATCTGTGCCAGCGAATTGGATGATCTGGAAGAGCACACCGTTTGGAAGCAAGCCCTCGAGTCACCAGACTACGACGTGCGTCTGGTTCAAGAACGTCTCCAGCAGCTGGAAGACGCCCGAATTAGTTGCGATGTCAGCCGGATGCTGTTCCTAATTCGTACGTCTTTGAGTCGAGACCTGGGGAACATGAGTAATGCCTCGCTTTATCGGTATTCTCACCTGGGCACAAAAGATTTGATAGACAAATATATCACCACCGCGCTAGACACAATATCCTCGCTGGTCGAGTTATCGGGACAAAACCGGTGTGATGGTCTGGAAACCAAGTATATACTCGATCAATTACTTGCAGCGAGACAATCATTCGGCCGCAGCGCGTTGCTGTTCTCCGGGGGTGCGACCTTCGGCATGAATCATATCGGCGTGCTGAAAGCTCTTTACGAAGCGAAACTTTTACCTCGAATCATCTCCGGTGCTTCGGCCGGCAGCATTGTATGCGCAGTGTTCTGCACACGAACGGAGGACGAGCTCCCCGCCCTTCTGGAATCCTATGCATATGGCGATTTTGCAGTCTTTGGCGAGGAGAGCGACACTGATAATATACTACAAAAGACCGCGCGGTTCCTGAAGTATGGTTCATTTCTGGATATCTCACATCTGGCGAAACTCATGAGAAGTTGGCTTGGCGATATAACATTTCAGGAAGCATACAATCGGACACGACGAATACTCAATGTCTGCGTCTCTAGTGCGGGAGTCTACGAACTCCCCAAGTTGTTGAACTATATCACTGCTCCGAATGTGCTGATCTGGTCTGCCGTGTAAGAGGTCCTTTAGCTTTTCAGTCTTACATGCTTCGTATGGATCTCGGGACTAACGTCAGTAGTGCTGTTTCCTGCTCAGTGCCTTTCGTCTTTTCACCATCCGAGCTCATGGCTAAAGACCCTCTGACCGGAGAGCCGGCGCCCTGGCACGACCTACACAAACAGTATATCGATGGATCGGTGGATGGCGACCTGCCCATGAATCGGCTTTCGGAGATGTTCAATGTCAATCACTTTATCGTCTCGCAGGTCAATCCTCATGTCGTCCCATTCTTGCCAAAGGATGATGGTCCGCATCAGCGTGGAAAACCGTTCTTCATTGCGCCTCAGTGGCTTCATACTGCCACTCATCTGGCCAAAGACGAAATAATGTATCGCTTGACAGTTCTCTCCGAAATGGGGATCTGTCCAACAGCTTTGACGAAG
The DNA here is from genome assembly GCF_003184785.1 of Aspergillus japonicus CBS 114.51. NCBI lineage: Eukaryota > Fungi > Ascomycota > Eurotiomycetes > Eurotiales > Aspergillaceae > Aspergillus > Aspergillus japonicus. Next base: position 339,012 of record NW_020291655.1, on the reverse strand, counting down.
ACCATGTCTATAGTGAACCAGAAATATTCCGGCGATATCAATATCTATCCGGAAATACTGTATAGCAACTTCCCGGTGATGCTGAGGAACCCGACGACCGACTTCATGCTTCAAGCATGCCTGAGTGGCGAACGTGCAACATGGCCAAAGCTCGGGCGCATTCGAAACCATTGTGCCATTGAATTGGCCTTGGACATAGCGGTACAGAAAATGCGAGCCCGAGTGGCTTTTTGTCCTGGAAAGCTCAGCGTCAGGTCAGATAATAGTCTCAACAGCTACTCGCTCGAGTCGCTAGATAGCAGCGGTGGCCGTGGGCGCATGCTGAATCGACGAAGCTCATACAACCATGAACTGGAACGAAGAAAGTCTGCCAAACATCAGAATACCCGCCAAAACACCCCACACTTGCCGAGGTCTCGAAGCGTCTTCTCATCCGAACAATCACAGAACTTTGGCTCCGTGGTCTCTGCGCGCGGGGATCACGATCATCAGCAACGCACGCAAGAGGAGCAGGAGGACTCTTCCAATGCTAGTGACGGACCTTATTCCACGGAATCTGACACCGGGGAAGGAACACAGGCTCTGTCTCCCAAGCGGCCGCAGATGAGCACTACCTGGCGAACCTGGGAGCCAAGCTCTCAAGATCACCCCTATTCCTGGATGGCCCTCAAAGGCGGTTCGCTATCCTCACAATCTACGTCGGGTTCCTCATCCTCCTCCGGTCAGTCTGTGCGACCGCCACTTCACGGGTTCGCCGCTCGTTCTCCAGAATATGTACCCTGCGGCCTGCACGAGACGTCCTTGTCCCCGTCCCGCCAACTGCTGCGAATGACACCAACAACCCATGCCAAAAACCCCAGCAAGTCCTCTTTAACACTTTAACAAACATCCTTGTCGTTGCTCTGGCATGACAAGGGTGCTCTTTCCACGTTTCCAAGTCTTTTTGCATTGCCCATACATTTTGTTTATCTGGTGCATGTCTTTCCCCACGGCCTCAAGAGTGTGTATAACCCGAGTTCATGAGCAGCCTAGATGTAAGGAGTCGGCGTTTAGAGTAGCAGATCATTGCATGGGCCTAGATTAGAGAGCACTAGCCATAGAGTTGCATCAGATAAATGGAGCTTCGTGATTTGCGGACTCGACAATTTACTATTTTGAACTTCCTAGGTGAGTTAGTATTTGTGCTGGCAGACCCACGATGACATGCATGACGCATACAATAAAAATAGAGCAGGTTTATGGGCGCATGGAGAGGTCTCACAATTGGCTTGGACTGTGCGACTAAATGCCTAATAGGTACATAACATGTATACTATACTTGGTTGTAAAAGACCAGCGCTAACTTGCTGCGAATCGCTTTCCTGCACTGATCTTGGAGGCGACTCGATTTCCCCTCTTTCGGGGCGAGTCGCTAAATCTCTGGCGGTCCAAGGATCCAATCGATTGCCCCAAATCTGGGTTGCACCCGCTGCAGTGCTACTAATTAGGTGGGTTTAATATAGATCCATGATCCATCTTTGCCAGGTGCCTTGGGCTAACAGGATAACCCCGCTCTCCACTTCCAATCTACAGAGACATCGGCGGCTAATCTCTACCTAGTATGTATGCTTGCTATGTGCTTCTAATGTTGGAAACATACACTTCCTACCTAGTAGCATACCTCCTAGTGGCATTATGCAGCATCGGATGTCGCTTGTTTGCTTATGAACCACAGCTCCATAACCGACTGCTACCCTATGGATAAGCTTTTATATCCATCATCTCCCCCGGTTCACAAAGGATTCACTCTTCAGCCTTGTTTGGGTCTGTGCTTCCAAGAACTGCCTGGAACAAAGATCCGATTGGGCTATCCTCACATTTTTCAGCTCTGTTCTTTAGTGTTTCTACAAGCGCTTGCCCAGTCTTCAGCTGTCCAGCCAAAGCCGACAGCCACCAACACCAACACCAACTTGAAATTCGGGTGGTGCTCGACTGCTTCTCCCAAACCTTAGCATGCAGCTTCTTCTTTCCTTTTGCTCCGGCTATTGAGGTGCTTTCTGTCTTTCGCTGTTGAATTCTTTGTTCGTTTCTGTTTCGAGGTGCCCAATAACTCAAACATCCCTCGTGATGGCAAGCGCCGTGAAAGGTCCTCTGGGACGATTCCGGAAACACGACTCTCCCTCACCACTCCATGAGCGATGGGGTGACGTGAGGATTACCGTTCCCACTGAGGGGTCCTGGAACCAATATGAGAATCCTCGCCAGTCCTCGCTCCGAAAAGGGACCTGCAGCACGGGCTTCGTGCCTTCCGCCATGAGTCGCGGCCACGACGAGGCCCCATCAACAGAATATGACCATCGAACTGCCAGGCCCAGCTCATTGTCCGTCAAAGCCTTAAACCCGCGCCGACTATCTGTTCGGCTTAATCCACGATCCAAGACCCCAACCGACTACCCACAGGAGAAGGACCAACAGCTCACCACTAAAGCCGAACGCAGACGGTCTCAGTTCGCCTATAGACCCATTCAGCAAGACTACCCCACCGAAATCGCCGAGAAGACAGCATTCCCAGAGCCCCGTTCTCCACGATTCAGATACATCCCCGCTGGCGCTCAGTTTGCAGAAGAGCTTAGAGCGATATCACCAGAGCTTCATTCCAGCCGTCGTGCAAGCTCCTACATCCCTTACGATGAGGGCTCTCTGGAACGGTGTGCGCGACCACGGACCCGTTTTGACCAGCTCGAGGATGCATTCAGAGACCAAGTGATCGAGGGGGACCATCATCACTCCAGACAGTCACGATCTTTGGCCTCCCCGCGCCGAAGCGAGGCGAGCAGTAGCCGCCGCACCAGCGCTTCGGTGGAAAGGACTCTCAGGCTCTCGACCTTCGACAAAAGGGCTACCCAGCTGGGGAAGTTCATGACCACAGCCATGGTACCTGATCCAGACCAGCTGTACGAATGACTCCAACAAACGAGACATGAGCATCGACGTTCGCTAATGCCGTGACGGCCTACGGAACCAGACCAATTAAAATTTTGCATAGCATTGCTCTTGGCATGGCGTTTGGTGGCTGCATTGCTTTTTTGAAAGTTCCGGTAGAAGCCGGTAACTTAGTACTATTGATCAATGTATATATTCATAATATAATCAATCATACATTATTGTTAGCAGGTGTGCACAAACATTATATTTTGGAATTGTTTGATTATTCATTCGGATTCAATCCAAATTATTAACCCTGGAGGCGAGTGGCTGACGTCAACCTGACGAGGAGTCTTGCCTGCGACTCCCGCAACTGTTGAAATTCAATTTCCGCTCCCAATTGGCGGGATCTCATCCTCTCCCTCACTAATAATCAGTATCTCTGTTGACTTTCGGCTTGAGAGCTGTCAATCGAATGCGACATCTTGCCGTGGTACCTGAAACTACCTTTCGTGGAAAACCCGAAAGGAACAACCCTGACAATGATAAGGACATGACGCCATGAGATCCAGGCCTCGAATCAAGTCGACCCCCCACAACATGACGCCATGTTAACGCACTTCAAGGGCACATCAGATAAGCAGCTGAATTACTACGGAGATTGATTTATATTGTTCAGAGAAATGTGTTCTATCCCCTGGAACGCCATTTACTCGACATTTGTGCTTGAGCCTATACATATACCATTACTACGTTGCCCACCATGCCAGATTCAGTAGTTCAGTTGCTATGTGGTGTTAAGGTATGGCCGATCACTTGAGTTCTTTCGATCTCTTCAGCCCGTGCTAATTAGCTTTTAGAATGACCCGTGGGGCAAGAAGGGAAAGGATTCCCTCGCCGGTGTGCTCTGGTCCAAAACACCCGGAGCGGGAGAGGTTGATGATTCTAAGACCTATTCGGAAGTGAGCTCAACGATCGCACCGCTCTCAGCGCTTCAGCTACTGACGGGTTACAGATGTGGATGGGCACATACCCTACAGTGCCCTCTAAAATCTTGTCCACAGGACAGCTCCTGAGCGACTTCCTGAAAGAGAACCCCGAGGTTGTGGGCAAGTCCGCGTTGGACAAATGGGGTCCCGAGGTGCCTTACCTACCTAAGGTATGAAGCAAACTCTCAAATCAACGCCGTGATATGGTAAAGGTCTAACCCAAGCGCAGATCCTATCTTTCTCCAAGGCGCTCCCCCTACAGCTACACCCAGACAAGGCTCTATCCGAGAAGCTTCACAAGGAGGACCCGGACAAGTTCGGTGACCCGAACCACAAGCCGGAGATTGCCATCGCGTTGTCGAAGTTTGAGCTCTTTGCGGGCTTCAAGCCCTTGGCCGAGATCGAGCAGCTTCTGAAAGTCAAGCCACTCGATCAGTTTGTGCCCCCAGGTCAAACGTCCGGCCTTGACGATGAGCTGCTCCGCGAGATCTGCCGGATCCTGTTGACGCTGCCCCCCTCCATTGTAGCCGAGACCGTCAAAGAGTTGCTGGAAATCCCCGAGTCGCGCTTTGGGCCCAACCAGCGGTACATCCCTGGTCTACTCGAACGGTTACGCAAGCAATACCCCGAGACCGACAACGGAAGCTTAGTGGCCGTGCTACTTATGAACTACATGACGCTGGGGCCCGGGGAGGCGGTTTGCGTTCCGGCGGATAGCATCCACGCGTACCTGCACGGCGATATCATGGAGTGCATGGCCCGGTCGGACAACGTGCTCAACACGGGCTTCTGCCCCAAGGCCGAGAAGGACAGCGTCGACCTCTTCACGCGAGCGCTGTCATTCAAGCCGCACGGCCCGGACGAGGCGACCTTGCCGCGACGGAAGAGCGACAAGGGCGAGCACTTCAAGACGGAAGTGTATGCCCCGCCGTTCAGTGAGTTCAACGTCCTGGGCACCAGCCTGGGGGCCGGCGAGAAGGAGACGTACAAGCCAGTCGGCGGGCCCAGTCTCCTGATCGTGACCAAGGGCAACGGCACAATGAGCGTGGCCGGTGGCGACGGCAAGACGTTCGACTTGCGCGAGGGCTATACGTACTTTATCGGGGCGGGTGTGGCCTTGGACCTGAGCACGGAGAAGGGCATCGCGGTATACCGCCCGTATGCGGAGTAGATTGAACGAATAGCGGAGTTAGAAGAGCGGGGATGTGTCGATATTCATATTAGCGATCATGATATGATACTGCGAGAATATATTGTTTTTGTGTTGCTCTTAAGAGGAGAAGATTTAGTACTGTACCCTTCGGGACACGGCAACATCGCCAAATACCGAAACCGAAATCACAGCTCACGCGAAGACATAGAATCTAATCAAACTTTGTGACAAACAATCGCATATATCATCCTGCTATATAGCCATCTACAAGACATCAACAGCTATCAAACAGTATAATTATAGAATCCAGACTAGAACGATAGCTGGAATCTATTTTGGTCCACGCGCATCCCGTGGAGCAAACCCGACAGGCAAAAAAGCCGCCGGCCGATACGAGAGGACCACATGCGCTCAGGGCATGATGGGAGAGGAGATCAACCACCCTCGCTATCCAATCAATCTGCTCTTTGGTGTGTTCCCCCCGCCTCTTGCAGGACAGTTATCCTCTCCCCCAGGTGGGTATACTATTTTTAAAAAAAATCCCCGACGGCAATTGAGACCCACGCTACCCTATGCTTGTTTTCTTCAGCCCTGGGATCAAGGGAAAAGTAACCGCGGGAGGAGTTGTGTGACATCTTGTAAGGGCCAAGGGATTCATGCAGCAACTACCACCACCACCAGGTCCGTTGAGATTAAAATAGCTTTTCTGAAGGGAACCAGGCGGGGAGAGAGAGGAACGGTACCCGGGGTTGATGAGGTGTGTGCTTGGACTTTATCTGGGTTTCTTTCTTACTTTAAGATAGGTGGGCCGGTTTCGTCGGCCCCGTGTTGCGGTTTCTCTTTCTTTGCTCTTTGCTGCTTTCTGCTCTTCCCTTCTGCCTTTTCTTCTTGCTTTTTGCTGGTTTAGATTGCTTTGTATGCGTGCGTGTGTGTGCGTGTGTGGGGCGTGTGTGTGTACATGTTGTCACTGTGCCCTAGGTTCCTCAGAGTGAATTGCAGAGCACGGGACACGGTGTACTGGAGTTTTATTCCATTGCTCAATTGGTTGTATGTCTGGTCGTCGGTCAGTCAGTCATTTGGACTTGGATAGACAGACATCAGAGAGCACATACAAGATGAAGCCACGGATTCTCGGAGTCCGGTCGACCGGACTCCCATCGTCGAGTATGGATGGGATGATCATTGGAGTGGTTCTTGGGAGTGTCGTGCTGGTGGCTGGTGAGCCTTGACTTTTCACTTCGTCATTCTTCCTTCTGGGCTGTGTTGTCTTGTGTCTTGTTCTTGTGCTGCTGCTGCTGCTGCTGCTGCTGCTGTTGTTGTTGTTGTCGCCTTCAACACACTACCGACATGGAAAGGGAAGGGACTGGATCCGAGAAGACAAACTCGGCCAAACTGACCATCGGCCCAACCACAGTGACCGGAATCCTTGCCTTCCTCTGCCACAAGAAACGCTCCATGCAACGTCGCGAGGACCGACAGTTCCTCATCGACCATCACATCTCCTTCGCCTTGGGCTACTATCCCACTCTGCGCGATCTCGACCCCAACCAGAAGGAGCAGCAGCTCGAAGAAGGAAGAGGAGCAGGAGCAGGAGGAGGAACAACAACAATATCAGCCTTCCCTCCCCCAATCCAGCCCATGTCGCGCCTCTCAGCTCATTACCATAGCCCGGTAGATGACTTCCTTCGCGACCCACCCCCAGCCTATCAACCTCAACCCTTACCCACCTACGACCCTTCTCGATATCAGAGGGTCGATGCCCCTCCTCCCCATCCTCCAGTTGTTGGACTCGCTATCCCCTATCACCATTATCCTACACTGGGTCTTCAAGAGGAAAGATCCCTATCGTCGATCTTGAGTCCACCAGCTCCTATCATGGCTCAGTGGGACTCGTTCATTACTCCTAGATTCTCCTTTCAGCCTTCACCCACGATAGGTCCCTTGCGGGACTTGAATGACGATGTCTCTCTTTCTTCGTCTAATACCTCAGATGGCACAGCACAGCAGATGCCGCGACGGCCTAGACCTGTGCTGTCGAGACTGGTGACGGACCTTCGATGATCGCGAGGGGAGAAAAGTCCTTTCTTTGTTTTTCTCAAGCCTTTCTGTCGCTCGCTTATAGATTGATGCCTCTCTTGTCTTTTTGCTTCCCATTTCTTGGGGAAGCGTTCATTTCTGTTAGGATCGGGTCGACTTGTGTTTGACTGAACGCATGGAGGAGAAAGCTGGATTGATGCATTATGATGATGACGATGCTTATGCTTTGTGATGTTGATGCTCATGATTTCGATGATTACGAGAAGGAAGAGAGGATGAGAGGATGACCCAGCCCATCGACTACGGAGTTGAGGGAAGAGATGGTATGAGCTCGTGGTTGGAGCTACTCCGCCAAAAGTCCTACAGGCTCGGCATCTACCAATGTTATTGGCGATCTACCTCGAAGGGTCCGATGGCAGATGCTGTTACATGAGCTAAACCGGAGCAGGTCTTCCATGAGCGCTTGTCACTCAACTCCAGGTTGGTACTTTTTCAAGCTCCTCTTGCCCCTCTCCCCTCACGCCTCGCTGTTCCTTCCCGTCCTCGTTGTGAGAAATCTTTCGACTCTACTGACGCACGACAGCTCATCTGGGGTCGCCTTAGTACTTCGTCCATCGCGGAGGGAGGTGGATTGATCCCTCGAATGGTTACGTCCGGCGGCTAGAACATCGGGAACAAACAGTTTATGGTCTACTCCATCATGTGTGGAGATTGGGGGTTGGTTGTGCTGAACCGGCAACAAGTGCGACACGCCATAACGTTTGCGAACCGAGAGACGACGACTTTTGCAGGACCCAGTCTGCGTGCATTAACCCAAAGGAGAAAAAGCTACGATCAATGGCCGGGCCATATGGTCTGGTATCTCGAGAATTCCCGCTCTTGCTAGGGTCACCAGGGAGGGGGTCATGGTCGCCGCCCTGCAGCTAGAGAACGAAGGAGGATTTCTCGGAGCCGACAAGCTGCGGAGTGACGACGAGATGTGACAATGACTCCTCGTCTGCTGGAGGGGATCCATCCAGGCGCGTAGATAAGCTCTGCGGGTGGTTCGGGTCCAGCCGCGACGATCAAACCGGTGGTTGTCCTGTGCGGCTTCCCCTCTTTTCTCGTCGCCAGACCCTGGCATCCCAGACGAACAGCCTAATGGTTTGCTGACGCCAGCCGAACCACTGACTTCGCCCTAGTTACTCGCTGACCAGTGGATTGCGCAAATCTCGCATCCTTGCTTCAGCTATTACGAGGCCTCCAGCTATCACCGCCGGCGGTTAATATCGCCTCATCCGTCTTTCACCATGGCATGTCTCAAATCGATACTACCAACCTGCTAGCCTCGACAAGGATATTTCCCAGTCTTCCAGTGCTGATTGATGCCGAGGTCACTAGATGCGCCATGCCAAGACGACGACCAATTATTAGGCGGATTGCTGTCTGCCATCCCAGTAGCTGCACGCAGCTAGCAGGTTGCAAAAGCAAGTTGACTGCGCCGCGTCCACATCCTCGCGAGTGACCTCCTCACCCCTGCCCAGCAGTTACGCGGACCGGACCCCCTTCCTGCCCCAAACGCTTGTCAATGGCCGGCGCGCGGCCAACCTCCGTGCCGCTTTCATAAAAGTGATTTGTGTTCGGATAAAAGTGACCCTCTCTCGACCATATTCCCCCACTCCACCCGGACAAAATGACTGCGATGAGGGTGTGCGAACCAAACTGCCGGGTCGTGTGTGAATGCCTTACACTTCCGTGCGACCGTCACTGACTCGCCTGGCCCAGGATGACAACCTGCCGCTGCTGAAGGACTTGTCTGAAGGAAACCCAATTGTTGGTCCCTCAGACTGGGACCCATCTATCAACCTTTTGAGCGATATGCATGAGCCCTTCGGCCGGCGTGATTCTTCTGTCATCGAGTAAAGTGTACCGGCTCGATAGAGACGGGTCTCGAAGCCTGCGGCGCCGTATGGTGGTCATCGTCCCTTCGACTACCTTCCTCTTTGAGACAGCTTCAGGGACTACGCTGTAGTGGAGGGAATCTTGGGTAAGAAAAGGGGACCGGATACACATTGGGGGGACCCCATCCTTGAAAGGTACCGTGGATGTCTCGGCTCTTCCTTCCTTGGCCCTTAACCTTTCGATCCTCCGTGGCTCGGCCGTCGATGCTAATCCCATCTCAGCCTCTTCAGGCTTCATTCCATGAAAAATCCTCTTGCGATTATGACGAACCTCATGCAAAAACTACGAAGGAAGCGAAAGCTATCATCCGAATTGCACTCACGATGGGGCGACATATCCATCACCTATCCCAACGGCGGCTCTTGGAACCAGTGGGATCAAGCGAGTACGGGCGCCTGCACATCTGATGGAGACCGCGAACGGCGACAGAACTCACTCGAGCCTGGTAGATGCGCCAGTTCGCCTCGCATAGGAGCTTCGGGACCACCAGCCAGCAGAGATGAGCGAGCACAATCCGTTGATTCAGCCATGAGCATTCCTACGGGACACTACGATGCGCGAGTGGGTAATCGCTCCCGGAAGAAGCAACATTCGTATGAATCAAACGTTGCCCATCCGCCGAGTGCATGGTATCATTCGTGCTCCGACGATGGCTCGATGGAGGAGACAGAAGGGGCGACCGTTCCATCGCCGCACAATGTATCGAACGGGCGACACCAGCTCTCCTCCGGTCGGCCCAATGTGTACGATGATTCTGAGCTCTACTCGCGAGCGTCCAAGTCGCCCCCATTGTCTGTCACGTCGCGTATGCGCGGATGTAGTGTCCAGGGGTATTTGGCAGAGTCTCCAGTGTCGATGCCAGGGACGGTCGGGTCGAGACATAACAGCTATACCTCCTCAGTTCCCTCGAATCCGTCCGAGGACCAGCGAATTCCGGGCATTATCCCCCCATCCTCTACGCTGGCAGAGCGGAGGGCCAGCCGACGATCTAAGCAGGAGCTTCCACAAGCACAGGAGATGGTTCCATCTTACGATGAACTGTATGGGTAAAAGGTCTATTGAGAGATCTTGGCGGATACATTGGGTGGCTGTTTTGGCTTACGCATTTTGGGCTGTTTTGGTCGAGCGGCATTTTGTGATTGTGAATTTTTTGGAAGCCCCAGCCCAGGACAGATGGCGAGGGGCCGAACCGAATGGACCAGGCTTGATTCCTCGCGAGCTGAGAGGCAATGGGATGTAGCTCGCGGGGGATGGAAGTCCGATGATTAAAGCTGCATTGTGGCGTTTTGTGTAATTAGTTTTGTTTGCGGTTGTCTGCTTGGGAGGCGTTTTGATATTCCTGTTACCATTGTTCGGGGGTGGTCGTCCTGCGCAAGGATGGCGTCGCCTCCTCCGTCAAGGTTGCATTTCCGGCGGAGAACAATAATAATCGATCTGATCAAGGCTCCCCGATCACACCATCTTCGCTGAATGGCCCAGAGGATCAACAAACAAACAGGCAAACCATGGTTGGAGCCGAAGAGGACTGATGAAGTGCAGTTGCGGCGAGTTGAACTCGTCCAATGCGAGGCTGCGTGCAAGCGCCCAACCCCGCAAGCCGACTCGGGAGTGCTTTTGTTCTCCTCCTCCTGCATGAGGAGTGCTAGCAAATCACATCGAGTCATGCTCTTTCCCGGGACTGCAAGCTTCTGCACCACATGTCACAGTCACAATCGTCCTGTCACGGTGATCAACAAGCCCTTCGCCTGCTTGGGTGAGGGGCTCCTTAGCGCCCAGATTGACCAGGGGAGGAGTTTTCTTTGCCCGCCCTGGTCCAACCCTGGTTAATGCTAGTTCGACCTGTGTCTCCCAATGCTTGGTGATCCGGCACGGGAGTGCGGTTCTCCTTCTCGCCAGTGCGGTGGTATGCATTTCTATCAGTCCCCAACATGGCTCCGATCCCATGCCGTCCAACCGAAGAGCTTGTCATGCATTATTTCGTGGAATCCGCATCGCCATTTCTACCCTCTGTCTCCCTCCCCTCCATCCGTGCCCCCGGTGCACGTTCTCCCTCATCTTTGCCCCTGGGATCTCTTGGGTCTTCCACTTCCTGTCGCTATCTCTTCCCCCTGCCGTGCGGTGAGTTCGATGCCGGCGCGGTCGACCTCCTGCACTCAGCACCTCCATTCGTTTGGTTGTAGGTAGCCTGGTAATTAGTCTTACTGGGAGCTTGAGGAACGATCAATCATTCCACCCCTAAGAACATCGGCATGATATTCGAACCGCGGGGCCCGAGCTCCCGATCTACGATCATGTCGGTAGCAGCACCGTTACTGCTGCTACTGACCTCCCTGGCTTCGTCGGCCGGGGCATTGCATGCGACCTACGGATCACCGTGCTATGACGTCTGTACCAACCCAACTAATACCACTTCCTCTGAGATGGTCTGTCTGGACGAGTCGTACAACACCACGGAGACAGGCCGGAAGTTCCAGGAATGCGTCTCTTGCGAGCTACAGAGCAATTACACCGATGCTGAAACCCAGATCAGTGACTTCAACTGGGGCCTCTGTAAGTTTCTATTGGGGTTGTTTTGCAGCTGGCCAGGCGCTGATAGAGTTTCGTACCCAGATAATCTCCGGTTCGCATTCGACACCTGTGTCTACGGGTACCCGAAGGATGTGAACACGGTCTCGACGCCTTGCCTGGTTGCGTGCCTTGGTCTGAGCCCGGCGTTCGAGTTTGAGCTGCTGAACCCGAATCAGAACAACCTGCGGGCCTATTGCGCCACGGGAGCATTCGCCGACAACCACATTGACACCTGTAGTAACTGCTACAACCTGACAAGTACGCAGGGGTATCTGGCAAACTGTGCGTATGGTCTTTCTGTCAAAATGAAAACCAAAGCCGCTAACAGAAATTGAAATGATCAGTCCTCGAGGCGATGCGTTATGAGTGTCATTTCCCCGTGCCCACTGATACAGCATTCCCCATCAGTCCATCGGATATCTTTTCGGAGGTGCAGCTTCCCTTCTACAACAGGGATCTGCTGAACAGCACGGCACACGACCCCATCAATTACCGGCTGGCGACGCTGGTCGGGCTTCCGGTGATGGGGTTTGTGATTCTGGTCTGTCTGTGCACGATGAGTTTGTTTTTCTGCCTCGGCTGGCGACGGAGATATGTCCGCCGCGAGCGAGCGTCGGAGCAGCAGCGATGGAAAACCCTGGCTGCGGAGCACCCATGGCGTGGTCCGTCGTACTCACCACAGGAAATGTATCCGCCGGGGGCGTATCAACAGCAGCAGCAGCCGCAGCCGCAGCAACTGCAAGAAGGCTCGGGCTTCCAGTTTGTGGATAACGATGGCCGCAGTCAGATGGTGGGACACTCGAAGCAGCATGTGAAAGAGACGACGGTGGCGATGGAGAGTGACATTTCTCCGGTGTCTCCGGAAGGGAAGGGCAAGAGGCCTGAAGACTTCTTCCCTGTCAAGTTTGACTCCAAATTATGAGTCTGTTTAGGCGCCGGGCTGGCTGTAGGTGTTGCAGCCAGAGGTCCTCACTGGCAGGCGTTGACCTCGACGTGAAAAGGTGGTCTTCATGGTTGACTGGCCTACATACAAGGCCAATAATGTGTTGTCTTTATTGCTTGTTAGCACATTGTGTCTTCTTTTATGATGTTTATGACGAGGGATTGGATGGGATCATCGTGCGGAGCAGCATATCTTGTATACCCCGCTCTCCTTTCGAGTGTTGCACATAGTTTTGTTGTTGTTGATAATGCATTGCAAGTAATAGGATGGATGGAGATTCATCAAAGTGAAATAAATGTTTTCTTCTAAAGAGTGCTGAAGAATAATAAGCGCAAGTCCCACAGTGGGGTTAGAGAAACGCTTGCAAAAGGCCCTGAATAGTGGTATCCCTGCTGCTGGTGTACAACTGACAGCTGCAGAACAGAGCAGGAGACGGGCTTATAAGCCTCCCTCTGCCCTTATTTCCCCAGTGCGTTAAGCGCGGGGGCGGGCAAGGGAGGAGGAAGGATGAGAGAGAGCGTGTGTGAATCGGCCTGCAGAATCCCTGCCAGGAGGCCTATAAATAAACACGGGATCTGGGTGCAGGATCATAACTGGTTGGTCGATGCAGCAGTGCGTTTCATGGCGAAAGCCACGGGGGAGATTATGATGATAAGAAAGGATACTGTGGGTGCTTAGTGGTGAGAGTGAGAAGAAGAAGTAGGCGCCAGGATTCTAAAGGATGAGGTTTGTTTGTTTCTTTGTTGTTCACATTAGGATACTGACCACTGGCAGTATGGAACATCAGGAAATATGGAGCTGGAAAGCGAGCGATAAGCGGATCGTGGGGAGGGAGATCGACACCTCAGGCAGGAGCATGACCAGTGAGCTGGACTGCCATACCGCCTTCCATCGCGCCCGCATCGTGATATAGCAGGACAGTCCCTCCCCACCACTGGCACCACCTCTTCGTCCTCTCTTGCTGGGCTGGACAGACTCATTTTCTCGAATATAACCGGCCAAAGCATTTCCGCACGAAACGAACATGTCCTCCCTCACCCCCGATCAGATCAAAACCCTCGAGCAATCGCGTCAACGCCTCGTGCAACTGACGCATTCCCTGGGCTCGTTGATCACCAGTCTGAACCAGAGTGATCCCCTGCCGTCATGGTACGCCTACCTTTCCACTCTGCAATCCTCCCTCATTCTTCGCAACATAGACATATGCATAAAATCAACCCTCATTGACCCTTGCCTCCCTCCGCTCATACCTTCCCTAAACCAACAATCCCCACCCATCCCACCCGCATGTCGCTATACCAACATACATTCACCCAATCCATACTGACTACTCCCCGGGAGGGGGGGGGGGGGGAAACAGGACCTCCCTGCAATCCCAAGCCACCATCATCAGCAACAACCTCCTCACCATCTCCGACCACCTCTCGGACAACCGCGCCCTCCTCGCCACCCTCGTCGCCTACCCGGCCCCCTCCTACCCCGCGCGCAACCCCGCCAACACCGTCGCCCTCGAGCAGCTGCTGCGCACCAAACTCGACCCCCGCGTCGAGGACTGGGTGGCGCGCGGCCGGAAGGCCGGTGGGTCGCTGGCGTCGGCCGCGCCGCCGTTCGGGCCGGGGACTCCGGGGCATGGCTCCGGCGGCGGTGCCGCAGTGGGCGCGGCGGCTGGGGGTGACAACGGCCAAGGGCAGGGGCTGGATGATCTGGCCGCGCTGGCCGAGCTGTGGGATTGGGCGCCGGTGGAGGCCAACCTGGAGGCGCGGCGGAGGAACTGGGGTGGGAATTTTACGTTGGAGGAGCGCGAGCGCGGGGTCGGGAATGTCGTGACTGGGTTGCGGCGGGTGTTGGAGGATGATGATGATGATAGTGAAAGTGGGGAGGAGGAGGAGGAGGAGGAGGAGGAGAGTGGCGACGAGGAAGGGGAGGGGGAGCCCGATGAGATGGAGGTTGTGGGCGTGAGGCGCAAGTCTGGGGTCGCGCAGGGCTTGGAGTTTGATATTGCGCCGGCTGCCCCCGGGCATGCTGCACAGCAGACGGTGGTGGCGCCGGTGGTGCCGTTGGATGAGATTTTGCGGTTTATGACCGTGGGGATTATGCCGAGTCAGAGGTGATTTTACTCGTTACACGGATTACAGGGAGCGGTTTACCCGTTACAAGGATTACAAGGAGCGGGGAAGATTTGGAAAAAAGCGGATTAAGTATTGTCTGGGGTGAAGAAGCTCAAAAAAAGGAGGCGGAGGCCGCTTAACCACGTCTCCGGGTGGTGGGAGTCTTGCCCGATGACTTGGGCGAGGAAATGCCCGAGCTGGTGGCGGTTGGCCTCGGGGTCGAGACGCCCGCGGCGCTGGCGCTGGCAATAGGCTTGCCCGCGGTCTTCTTCTTGTTCTTGACCTGGGACTTGGCCGGGCTGTTCCAGTAGTACAGCATCTGAGCCGCGAGGATCAGGTTCAGCGAGAATCCAGCAATGAATCCGTACAGGATCAGCTTGTCGTCCACCTCTTGCAGCGTCGTGAAAATGCGCGACAGAGAACCGGCGAGATAGTTGAAGACCTGGGACCAAGACAATTAGCTACAGTGCCCATGACAAGACTGCACATAAAAGAAGAAAACATACCGCAAATGCACTCAGCTGGCCAGTGCCACCCTCGCTCCAAATCGTAAAAATCTGCGGCGCCTTGCTGGCCACCCCCAGCGCGCCCGCACCAGCCTGCAGCAGGGACATCGTCTTCGCATCCACGAGGGTCTGGTCGAAAAGCAAGGTATACACACTGGCGGCGACGACCGCCACGAACGCCGCCGCGGCCGCGGACCGGCCCGCAAACACCAGCACCAAGACCCCGACCACCACGTCCTGCACGGCGATCAAGGCCGACTCGCCGAAGGTGCTGAAGGGGAAGTTGTTGCGCACGCTGTACGACAGCGTGATGAGCAGGCTGGCCGTCTCCAGCGCATACGAGACGAACGAGACGCCGGCGGACGAGCGCGAGTTGATCAGCTTCAGGATCTGGGGCACCTTGACGATGGCGCTGGCGCCGACGATGGCGATGCCCAGCGCCTTGGAGATGGCCAGCGACGTGCAGGCAGGGTCCTGGCTGATGTCGAGGTCGACCACCAGGGCGTTGTGGCAGGACTGGCCGATCAGCGAGATGATCGCATCGTGCACGGGTTCGGGTACGGCCGAGACGATCGGGCGCAGCACGGGCTGGAGGGGATCCAGGACGGATTTCTGGAGGACGTCCATGGTGTGTGGAATGTTTTGTTTGGATGAAGAGGAGGGAGGCTGACGATGTGTACGAGAGGGTGGGTACCTTTTCCTCAGGAGGCTGAAGTGTGAGATGAGAAAGAAAGAAAATCCGCAGCGGAAAATCAACAACAGAAAACGGAGGATGATGACAATCAAGTCGATTCTCACCGATCGCCGCACTGCATTCTTGGTCCCTGTCGCCGCCCGCACCCGCCATCTTTCCCTCTTTGGCTTCAATCCTTCCGATGGATTCCCCTCTGCTGTGCGCTGCATTTGGACAGACAGACCGACCTCCTCACGGCCGTCTGCTGCCTCCCCTCCCCCTCTTCGCCATGAGTCTCCTCCGCTGCTCCTTGCGAGCAGTAGGACCGACTCGTGATGCCGGTCGCATCTCATCCCAATGCTTTCTGAGACGGTCACCTCCATCGCGTCTCTCCGCCGCTGGTCTCCGCGGCTTCATCTCGTCTTCCCGCTCTCACTCCGGCAGTGCCGCCTCGCAATCCGCTCCTGCACCTCTCCACCGCTCCTTTTTCTCCTCCAATCGCGCCGAAGATGCTGCTGCAAACAAGAGCAGCTTGTTGTCCTCGCTGTCGACCAACAATGGCAACCCTCCACCCGACTCCCCCGCCCGCAAATCAACATCAGACCACCATCCGACCTCTTCCTCCCCCGTCTCACCTACCTCCGAATCCACGCAGACAGAGCTTCCACACCGCCGAAGGAAACGACTAAAGGATGAAGCTGCAGCCAGCGACACCGAAGCCGAACATGTCATTCCCCCCGACGCCTCCGCACAGCTGTCGGCCTTCTCCTCCGCCCTCCCCACCACGTCCCCGCGCCGCAAAATGGCGGCCTTTCTCGCGCTCTGCAAACCCCGGTTATCTGTTCTGGTCGTGCTCAGTGCGAGTGCAGCCTACGGCATGTACCCGATCTCGACGCTCCTCGCCCTGGACCCATCGATGACCCCGCTCCCGACCCTCTCAACCTCCACCCTCACATTCCTCTACCTGACGGCGGGCACCTTCCTCTCCAGCTGCTGCGCCAACACCATCAACATGTTCCTCGAGCCCAAGTACGACGCCCTCATGTCGCGGACCCGCAACCGCCCGCTCGTCCGCGGTCTCGTCTCCCGCCGCGGGGCCGTGCTCTTCGCGATCGCAACCGCGATCTCCGGACTGGGCCTGCTCTACTTCGGCACGAACCCCACGGTCACCGCGCTCTCCGCGGGGAACATCGTCCTCTACGGCTTCATCTACACCCCGCTCAAGCGCATCCACGTGATCAACACCTGGGTGGGCGCCATCGTCGGCGGGATCCCGCCGCTGATGGGCTGGGTGGCCGCCGCGGGCCAGACGGCGACGACGGGCCACGACACGTGGCGCGACATGCTCTTCAGCGCGGACAGCGTGGGCGGCTGGCTGCTGGGCGGGATCCTGTTCGCGTGGCAGTTCCCGCACTTCAACGCGCTGTCGCACACCATCCGCGAGGAGTACAAGCGCGCCGGCTACAAGATGCTCTGCTGGAAGAACCCGGCCATGAACGCGCGCGTCGCGCTGCGCTACTCGGTGCTGATGTTCCCGATCTCCATCGGCCTGTGGTGGGTCGGCGTCGTCGGCCACGGGTTCTTGGTCAGCAGCTCCCTCGCCAACGCCTGGCTCGTCAAGGAGGCCTACCGCTTCTGGAAGTACCAGGGCGGCCAGGGCAGCGCCCGCGGCCTCTTCTGGGCCAGCATCTGGCAGCTCCCCGTCCTGCTGGTCGGCGGCCTGGTCACCAAGAAGGGCCTCTGGGACGGCGTGTGGCAGCAGGCGTTCGGACCGCCCGAGGACCTCGAGGATGACGAGGCCGACTATGTGTACGTGGACGAGGAGGAGGAAGCTGCTGCTGCTGCTGCTCCTGTTGTTGCTTCCACCACCCCGACGCAGGTCACCTCTCGGGCCTAGACTACATGTAAAACAAAACAAATACCAAAACCCGTGTAAAACAGAAACCAGATATAGAATGATCGGCATGGTTAGGGGGGGTAATATGTGAATCTTGAGTGCCTGTCTCTGTGTTGTTGGTCCCCCTCCTTCGTTTACGTGTTATATTTTAGATTCCCTGTTTTGTGGTTGGACTGTGGGACGGGCGTTTGTCTTCTTTTTGTGTTTGTATGGCCTTGTCTGTCTTGTCTTGTATAACAGCCGCCCTGTGGAGCTATGATAGTTTATGTGCTTGTGTTTTTTGGTCTGGTGATGGACTCGGTAGATGGAGGTGGATCTGTATGTCATTTGAGACTAAACCGGTATCTACAAGTAACGATGGGTATATCTGCGTGATGGATGAAGTGAAGATGCTTTTTTTTTTCTAACTGCTATACAAGATAAAGAAGGTTATCATACAGCCAACCAACCAGCCATACATGCTAGGCAGATGACCCGTCATCCCGCCTCGATCGATCGAATGCGTAGGGAGTACAATTACGGAACAGAGCACCGAGTCACTTCCGCTCCTCCTGCACCGCCAGATGATAGATCTTCGCCGCCTCGGCACTGATGGGACTGGGCGCCTTGACCATGGGATCCTCGCCGGCGCGGCCCATCTTGGGGAAGGCGATGACGTCGCGGACGGAGTCGCGGCCGAGCATGACGGCGACGAGGCGGTCGAAGCCCAGGGCGAAGCCGGCGTGCGGGGGGCAGCCGGCGCGCAGGGCGGCGAGCAGGTGGGCGAAGTCGGCGACGCGGGGGGCGGGCATGCGCAGCACGTCGCGGAAGACGAACTCCTGGACGGCGGCGTCGTGGATGCGGCGGCTGCCGCCGCCCAGCTCGACGCCGTTGACCACCAGGTCGTAGTGGTCGGCCGTGGCCTGCGTCGGGTCCGCGCCGAGCAGCCGGTCGACGTCCGCCGCCGTCTTGGGCGCGGTGAACGGGTGGTGCGTCGCCGCGAAGCCCGCCGCGCCGCCTTGGCCCGGTTCCTCGGCGGCGGCGTCGCCGGCTGCCGCCGGGGTGAACAGCGGGAAGTCCACCACCCACATGAACTCGAAGCCGGGAATCGCGGGCTTGAAGCCCGTCGCGACGGAGGCGGCGTGCAGCGCGCGGCGCAGCGTGCCCAGCGCGGTGGACCCGCCCGTCAGCGAGTTCGGCGGGCGCGCCTGGATGACGACCAGGTCGCCGTGCTCGATCCCGAGCGTGGTCTCCAGGTGCTCGGCGGCCTCGAAGCCGAACGGTTGCAGCCCGCTGAGCGGTTTGCGCGCGTCCACGACGAAGATGCCCGGCCCGCCGTCCGGATTCTCGTTGAAGGGCGCGCCTTCGGGCGAGTCGAGGAACCGGGTGATGAATTCCTGCGTCGCCGCCGGGTCGTTGTCGTTGCCTTCGAGCTTGAAGACCTCGACGACGGGGTCCGTGAGCGGCGTGATCTTCTGCACGAGGTCGACCGGGAGCAGGTAGTCGATGCGCGAGATCTCCATCCCGTACCGCGTGTCGGGCTTGTCGGAGCCGTACCGGCTCATCGCTTCTTGGTAGGGCATGCGGCGGAACGGGCCCGAGGGCGCGGGCTCCGGCATCAGCGTGGACCACAGCCGGCGGATCACGCCTTCGACCACCTGCATCACATCATTGCCTGTGGCGAAGGACATTTCAAGATCCAGCTGGCAGGGAGCGTGATTAGCCGTCGGGGAATAGAGCGAGGTGGGTGGGGGGGGGGGGGAGCGTACCTGGGTGAATTCCGGCTGCCGGTCGGCGCGGAGGTCCTCGTCGCGGAAACACCGGGCGAACTGGTAGTAGCGCGGGATGCCGCTGGCCATGAGGATCTGCTTGTACTGCTGCGGGCTCTGGGGCAGCGCATAGGCGAACCCACGCTTGCGGGAGGGCACCAGGAACTCGCGCGCGCCCTCCGGGGTGGACTTGAAGAGCAGGGGCGTCTCGATCTCGACGAAGGCCGGGCGCGACTGCTCCAGCGCCTGCCTGCAGACGGTGCGGGCCTCGGCCCGGAAGCGCAGCGCCTCGCGCAGCTCGCTGCTCGAGCGCAGCTGCAGATGGCGGTGCTTGGGCGGGTGGACGTGGTCGCCCGTCATGACGATGTCGCTCGGGAACTCATTCAGCGCCTGGATCTCGCCCAGGACGATCTCCCACGGGTCCCGCGCGGCCATCTCCGCATCCTTGGCTTGCTTGCGCTGGACCGTACCCTTGATGACCACCGGGCTGTGCGCGCGCACCGCTTTGAGCGCGGCCAGGGTACCGCTCTTCTTGGTCGAGACCAGTTGCACGCTGTGTTTCATGGTCGGGTCCGTCAACCGGACGAATGCGAGCTTGCTGGACAGCTCCCTGCGGTTGCCGACATAGCCGTGTAGGACGACCTCCTGGTCGGGTTGGGCTTGAGCGAGGAATGTCTCGAAGTCATGGGTTGGGGACGGGAATTCGACTGCAGCAGATGATGATGATGATGATGATGGTTAGCGACGGTGTATTGTGGCAGTGTCGCGAGACCGCGAGAACAGTAGAGCGGAGTGATCGGGATCACGTACTGGAGTTCTTGAAATTGGCAAGCAGCTCCGATGCATTCTTGGTAGTTGGGAGCTGCTCGCGAGGCGATTCTTCGCTTTGAGGAGATCTTAGCGGGGAGCTCTGCGCATAGAAGGTCCGGTTCAACGCCGGTCGTCGGCCGCGGATGTAGTTGGAGATCTCGACATAGCTGGCGCGGAGCTGAGGGGAGTATCGCGACGCCCTGGCCAAGAACATTGTGAGATTCAATCAGTCCTTGCAAGGCTTCACGCAAGTCCGACAGGCCAATTGAGGTCAAACACCAGTCAAAATGATGGGATGACGATCCGATCGCTGCGGATTCCAAGGCGGCATGAGACGGCAGATGGTGGGCTGAGGCGGTTTCCGCTTTCCCCATCCACACTAGCGTAGTGCGGCCCACTACAAAAACGGAATTCTCCGCCCCGTCTTTGATTTTTCTTCTTCATCCTTCCAAGTTTTCTTGAAGTGAGTGCTACCTTTGATCCGGAACCAGTTGAGAACTACAGTTGCTAACATGTTATTCCTCAGATGATGAAAGCCTAGCGTGTATCTTTCGATAATCTCTCCTCTCGGGCCCCAGCTGGCTCTCCTTTCGGGGTTTAAGGGCTGCTGGGAATCCCGGGATGGAGCGAGGCTGAGAAAGGCGTTCGGCACACCATACCTTGTTATTCACGGACGCGATGAAGGCATCTCTGATTCAAATTTCTACTTGGTGGTGTCCCCCTGACCCGTGGGTATGACCCTTGATCCTACGCTGGGCGTATGTGTATGAGAGGGCTCTCCTTCGGTTGTTCAGTTCTATGCACAGTTATAGTATATAATTCATAATCAATTTCTTTGCTTCTACTCCTGGTATCCTTCATTACTTTCGTAATTTGATCTTTGGCTGGTGTCTCGTTCTCTCTCATTCATTGTGATCTATCTCTAAAATAGTACTACATCTCTCAAACGAACGGCAGGATGATATGCGAAGATTGCTCGCCCCCAATGTGAAGGGTATGCGTCCCGTGCGACGCCAGCTCCTGGAACTCGTTATCTTCCTTGAACTCTCCGCGCAGGAGCGGGCTATTCCCATGGATCTCCACGCGCACGCTCTCCCCGGCTTCATACTCTACCCCCATCGCCCAGATCCCAATCTCCAACTTCACCACCTCGCCCGGGCTGATGTACTCGTCCCGGTCGTGAGGGTGGAAGGGAAAGTTCTCGTGCAGGGATCGCTTGTGATCAATGGCGCGTCTTGACGCCCGCAGGATGCCCAAAGAGCCCACGTGGAACATGAGATTGGTCTTCTCTCGTGGGGAGAGATTATCGACGTCGCCCGGACTCACCCCGTGCTCCGCGATGGACGACCAGGGAATATTCAAGTTCAGCAGCGCCTGGCCCTGCGCATCCAGCTTGCGGACCAGCACATAGACATCAAGATCATGGAAATCGGGACAGGACATGTATACCACCGCTTTGGGGATGCCTGCCAGCCGGGTGCGGCTCGGGAAGGTATAGGTGAAGCTCGCACAGTCCTGGTACGTCTCCGAGTTGTATGACAGCGAGGCCACTGCGCTGGGCGCCTCGGTTCGAAGGGCGCCGTCGGCGTGGAAGTACATCTTGCGATAATCGGTGCGGGGGATGGGATAGTCCTCCTCGACGATGTCGGACAATGGCTCTTGATTAAAGCGTAAGATGGTGGTTCGGACCCTCGGGGTTTGCTCCCACCCGTTGCGGGCGCCATTCAGGTAGTGGTCAAAGAAGGACGCCAGTTCATCGGCGGAGTCCTTGCAGTTCCACATGTCGTACCACTCCTGCCAGGGACACAGCCGCAGCCACTTGTCCGCGGATGGGATCTGAAGCCATCCGCGTAGCGAGCCCATCGTGTGCACGAAACTGGTGTAGGAGGCGGTGATGTAGGCGGGGATTTGGATCTTGCTGAAGTCGGGTCGTTTGTCCTTCCAGTACAACGTGTCCGCGGTCCGATTGCGCCGGTACATCTCGTGGAAGTCCTCGACGCCGCCGTGACCCTGGATGTTATGGTCGATGATCCAGTCAAACAGACCAGCGTCGAAGACTCCGCCCCGGACGAATTGCTCGCGGTAGAGGTCACTGCATGCCTCCCACGGAGCGATGGCCTTGAGGGATGGCGGCTGCAATGCCGCGATGAACCACTGAACGATGGCCAGGTGCGAGTTGCCGGCCAGCCCGACATTGCCGTTGCACCAGGACATTTGGGCGATGGCCTCAATCACATCGTAGCCATCCTCGGCTTCCTGCGTGCCCATGATCCCCACCGTGCCGTCTGAGTCGCCCGATCCACGAGCGTCCACATTGACGATGGCGAACCCGCGCGGCACGAACTCGGCCGGATCGGGCCCCTCAAACTTCTCCAGGCCGCTGAGTACACCCTTCGGGATCCCCAGCCCCCATGGCAGGAACTTCAGTAATGTGATGCCGTTGAACTTCTTGCCGAAGGGACTCCACGCCAGGATGGCCGGTACCGGCTTGTCCGAGTTGGCGGGGCGATAGATGTCGCAGTAGAGAGTGCTGCCGTCACGAACCTGGATTCCCACGTCGTGGGAGGCGTGAATGTCGCAGGGCAGCGGCCGTGAGCCATCTTGACTCCAGCCTTGGGGGAGGGTTTCCTCGCGGAAGCCAAAGGGCTGGTAGTTGTTTCTGCCCACGGTGGGCTTGTTGATCGGACGTGTTGCGACAGGGACGGGGGAAGGCATTGTGATCGGTCGCCTACCAGTACTGTTCGTTGCTCATGCACCAGGCGAGGGCGCTGTCCTTCTTTTGAGCACCTCCTGGTGCGCAGGTCCTGACCATGCTGGCCATCTTGTCATTCCCCACGCTAGATGGGCCCCACCAGTACTCGAGCTTCACATCGTTGCAGCTATTCTCCGGCTATCTGACAACCGGGTTGTGGACATCTGGAGTTGACCGAGGCTGTCGTTAGCGTGGGATGGTTGGTTCATGGTTCGCCACCTCGGCCGAGTTTGTTGTACTGGATGAGGATGTGATGTACTGCACTTTGACTTCTTAGTCTCCCCACAAATGCCTCGGCGGGCGAGTTCGGGTGAGATTGTCGTGGATCCTCCACCATCTCTGGATTTCTCCACTTCCACCAGATTCCCAGTCCTGCTGACCACCCCACACTCAACAGAGCCACTAGACCCCTTCAGTTCGAGCAACTATGTCGCAGTCCTTCGGAGGAGGGTCATTTCGCCCGTGTACTCTCTGACACCCGGAGGCGCCAAGTCGGATTCCGGTCCCAATGGCATGACCCCAGCGAGGCGATAGAAAAGGCCGATTAATACCCTCTCTCGCCGTCCCTCAGATTTCCAACACCCATAGCCCGATCTTGCTTGCGACACACATCTCACATCATGGCCCCCGCCCGCATCGATACGCCCGAGGCAACTCCAGTTGCGCCGACCAAGCTCCCGTCGAGCCAGGCGCAGACGACCCAGTATGGCGACTTCCGCGACGAGTTCTTCCGCAACGGCTACGCCGTCATCAAAGGCGCCCTGACGCCGGCGCGCGCGAAGGAATACCAGAGCCGGGCGCTGGACTGGCTGGAGTCGTTCGGCCTGGGCTTCGACCGCAACGACCAGTCCACCTGGAAGAAAGAGAACCTGCCCCAGAGTTGGAAGGGCGGGATGTACCTGCACTTCTCCGCCGCGCACGAGAAGTACGTCTGGGACGTTCGCTGGTCAGTAACCCCCGTCTTCCCTCTTCCCCTTCCTCCGCACCACCATGCCTCCTGCCCCCCCCAGAGCCTGACACTTGCAACCAGCGAACCCGGGGTCATCGCCCCGTTCGCCAAACTCTGGGAGACGGACGAGTTGGTCGTCTCCTTCGACACGGTGAACATCACGCTCCCGCAGTCGATCGTGGGCGAGTACGACTCCAAGCCGTGGCCGCACGTGGACCAAGCCCCCGAACGGTCGGGCATGCAGTGCGTGCAGGGGATCGTGAATTTGTGCGAGGCGGGCCCCGCGGACGGCGGGCTGGTCGTGATGAAGGGGTCCGCGCCGCTGTTCGACGACTTCTTCGCGGAGAACCCGGTGACGGGGCCGACGCCGTGGCGCACGGCCAAGCACAAGGACTTCCACCCCTTCTCCGAGGCGGACCTGGCGTGGTACCGCGCGCGCGGCTGCGAGCTGGTCAAGGTCTGCGCCGAGCCCGGCGACCTCATCATCTGGGACTCGCGGCAGGTGCACTGGGCGCGGTTCGGCGACTCGGAGGTCGTGCGCACCATCGTGTATGCGACCTACACGCCCGCGGCGTGGATGTCCGAGGACGACCGTCGCAAGAAGACCGAGCTGTTCGAGCACTACGAGACTACCACCCATTGGCCCCATACCAATCTGTATACCCACGGCAAGGCGACCGTCACGGTGGATGGGGAGGAGCGGGTGGATCCGTTGGAGAGGGATGAGCCCCTCACCAAGCCGGTGCGGACGGAGCAGTTGTTGAAGTTGGCGGGGGTGATTCCTTACTAGATTTTGGGTGCGTTTTGTTTTGTTTAGTTAAAGAATGATACTCAGATTCTGTTTGTGATTTGGATTTCCATTGCTCTAATGCGTAGATGCTCAATTCTAAGGAAGCCTGTAGTGTGATAGCGTTTCAGGGCAACGCCTCGGTAAACAGTCTACCATCGATGCCGGCGTATACCAAGCACGAAGACGGCGGTACGTAGCATCCAAACCGTTAGCACCAAGAGTGGATCACGTCAAGGTATGTAGCTGAGGTCAGGTCTGGCCAACACGTGGCCGCCCCCAGGTTCGCAAGTGCCGTGCACAGACTCTCATCCCAACCGATGCCCATCCATGGTAAGCGAGCGCAATTCAACCCGCCTCGGGCGAGCTCGGGTGAGATGATCCATCCACTCACTCTCTCTCACCCACTCACTTCTCTCTTCCCCCGATACTGACAATCCCCCAGTTCTCAATCACCGCCATTATGCTCTCGGCTCCACGTTCGATTGACTCGTCCCCACCCTCCCAGTGACGCCAATGACCACCTGGGAATTATCAACCCTACATGACAAGGGAGGGGGGGGGGGGGAAAGAGGGCCGGGTGCAAGGGTAGTCAGTACCCCGTGGGGTAAGTTTACTGTCCCTGTCTGGGAGGCGAAAGTGCTTCTACGGAGAGGAATTCTCAGATATATCTGCATTGCATCGCCTGGAACGGCGGATGGGTATGCATTGGACTGGACTGACTTCCTCCCCCGCATCAGAGTAACCGATCCCGACTTCAGTCATGGATACCAAAGACATCGACACCACGCATCACGAAGTGGTCAAGCCGACCGCGGCTGCAGACCAGCTCCAGCCACTGGGCACGGTCAAGCTGGTCGAGGATGGCGAAGTCGTGTTGATTCCCACCCCTTCACCGGATCCCCGAGGTATGTCTGGGATGGGAGTGCTCAATGACCGGGAGGGTGAGGGCTAACACGCTGGTGCAGATCCGCTCAATCTGCCCCAGTGGCATAAGTGGGTGATTACCTTTGTGCTGGGAATGTGTGAGTTGTGGCTACCACCCCCTAAACTGAGCTGTTGGCTCTAATGGTAAAGGCACAGTTTCCGTCTTGGGCGTTCTTCTGACCTCCGGCATGGGTCCCTTCACCACGACGATGGACGCCTACTACAATTATAATCCGCGGACGAATGACCTCATGACCTATCCGACCCTGTTCATGGGGATCGGGAACCTGATCGCGATGCCGCTGGCCATGGCCGTCGGGCGAAGGCCGATCTTCCTTGCCTCGGCCCTGGTTCTAACGGTGGGATCCATCTGGTGCGCCGCGAGTAAGAGTTTAGGATCGCACATCGCTGGACGGGATATTCTTTCGCTGGCGGCCGGTCAATCGGAGGCCTTGTGTCCGCTGATCATCCAGGTAAGCCAACCATCAACTGCCCGTCTGGTCAATCACTAAGTGACTCGACGCAGGAAATCCATTTCGTCCACGAGCGCAGCAGCAGGCTTGCCTGGTTCAGTGCCATCCAGTCGATCGGATCCGCCGCCCTGACGATCGCGACCTCCTACCTCGTCATCGCCCTGGGCTGGCGATGGTGGTACGGGATCTTCGCCATCGCGAGCGGCGTGGTGTTCCTGGTGGCGCTGTTCTTCGTGCCGGAGTCCCTGTACGACCGCCCGACCGACGCCTTCGAAGGCCGCGTGCACATCCACCACGAGGGGCAGGAGCTCAACGTCTTGCGCGCGACGACGAAGCACCCGGTCGCCCTGGACTACACGCGGTACCAAGCCCGCACCTTCCGCCACAGCATGAAGATCTACCACGGCCCCGCCAACTGGCGCGCCGCGGCGCTGTGCTGGAAGCACATGGCGCAGTGCATCCTGTTCCCCGGGGTCCTGTGGGTCGTGCTGATGAACAGCATCTCCCTGGGGATCTATGTCATCGGCGTCACCGAATACGCCCAGTTGCTGGCCGCCCCGCCCTACAACTACCCCGACACCAGCCTCGGGCTGGTCCAAGGCGGCCAGATCGTGGTGTCGATGCTCATGGTGCCGATCCTGGGCTACGGCGGCGACCGCCTGCACCGGTGGATTGCGCGGCGCCGCGGAGGCGTGGTCGCGCCGGAGATGCGTCTCCTCCCGATCCTCCTCCCCGTTGCGGTCGTGTTGATCTCCACCATCATCTACGGTCGCGCGGGCTCGCATCCGACCGACTGGTCGTCGTGGGCCATCGTCATCACATTCAATGGCATCTATTTTGGGTACATCGGGATCATCCTGAACGGATTCACGTACACGCTGGATAGTTACGGGGAGCGCGCCGCGCCGATCCTGGTGCTCATCTGCGCGATCCGTGGATTCATCTCGTTCGGGATCTCCTTTGGTATCACGGAGTTCATCGCGCAGAAGGGCTTCCAGGGTAGCTTTGAGATCTGTGCGATCATCATGGGGGTGATCTCGGCCCTGGGTCTGCCGGTGTTTATCTTCGGACCGAAGATCAGGTCGCTGACAATGAAGTATGCGGTTGATGGCAAGGGCGTAGAAATCTGATTGTGAGAGTGAGCTGTGAGCTGGGGAGGGTGAAGTTTTGCTGCGGAGAGAGGATTTTGCTCTTCTGGGTGTTGAATGTTCTCGGTGAACCCAGCAGCATCAAAATAATAATACATCAAAAAAAAAAACCGGTAAAATGAGTACTTGTACGTAGTTAACGTCGTGTACCGAATTAATTACCAATGAAAAAAACACCCCCGCTTTTGTGGGGAAACACACAGCCGAACCCCGGATTTTACCACAAACGGAAGCAGCGATGGTCACATGGCAGCTGCCATCTTCTTACAGCCAGCAATAAAACTCACCCGCGCTCACCCGAAGTGTAGAAGAGTCGATCACAACTCTCGATTACCCTCTCGTCCTACTCCTCCGAATAGCAGTACCATCACGATACTGACTCGATTCATGTCGAATCCTAGTCTCGGATCCTAATTCCGAGCCACCCCTCATGCCCCAGCACATGCGCGAGACCCAGCGAGTGCCTCGCACGTGCATCCAATGTGCGCGCCGAAAAGTCAAGTGCTCGAAGAAGATCCCCTGCGACGCATGTATCCGGCGCGGCGAATCGGCGGCCTGCGCCCGAGAAGTCGTCACGGTCCATGGCAAGGTGACTGTGTGAGCCCTACCTATTTCTTCGTCATTCTTTCTCTGGCGAGGTGCTTTCTTCCTGATCCGCGAGTTACGTAGTGCGGTGGACGAAGACGACTCGGACGAGAGCGAATCGACCCTCACTTCGCGGCTGGTGCAGGAGAACCTCAGTCTCCGGACCCGCATCCGCCAGCTGGAGTCCGTCCTCCAACGGCCCGAGGCGCTGAAGCCCGAGGCAGAGACCGAGATCTTCCGGCCGGCGCCGGCTGCAGAGCGGTCTCATTCTTCGGAAAAGATCTTGAATGACTTCCAACGGCTCCCGTTTGGGCTGCTGGCCGAATCGTCGCACGATGGGGGGGTCGACCCCCTGCGTCCGCGAGACGATCAGGTCCTGATTATCCTGCCCGCGCAGCCCTGGAGCGAGGTGATCGTGCAGTTCTCGCTCAAGCACTTGGCGTGGGTCCACTGTGCCCTGGAGCCGGCGGTCTTTGCGGAGGAGCATCGTGCGTTCTGGGAGCAGTTGATGGACACCGGGAACTCGAGGCCTCACGGCTGGAATGCGGTGTATTTGAGTGTGTTGGCTGTAGGCAACGTACGGTTCTGCAAGATCTGGAGCTTAGGGCTGACGTGCAACTAGGTAGGAGTATATTTCATGAACGATGAGATGATCGAGGGCTTCCAGTTCTTCCACGAGAGCTATCTGACGGGGAGATCCGGGGAGATGTCCCTCAGCAGGATGACCACGCAATTGTGTCGCATTTGGTGCGATGCTGCGGTCAAGGAGTTGGAACACGCGGATTACGTCAGTAAGCCCAGTGTCTTGACTGTACAAGCCCTTACAATCCTGAATATCGTCCACAAGAATCTCGGACAGTCGAGTCGAGAGTATATCCTCCACGGCTTGGCTGTGAATGTGGCGAGATTGGTTGGCTTGGATCGTCTTGGGGAGGGCTGCGAAATACCTCACTTGCTGCGAGACACCCAGGCTCATACACCTATTAACGTATATCGAAGACTGTGGTGGACTTTGGTGATTGTCGATTGGTGGGTATCGCCCGTCCTTGCCGCGTGCTCAACGCTTACTGTCGTTAGGATGACCGTGTGGTCTCGTCCAATCTCAATCCACCCTGGATCGTTCACGACGATACTAGAGACCAGCGATGAATCTTATGCAACGGACTACACGAGTGACTCCGACGTATCGTCCCCTTTCGAATATCACAAGGCCATGGCACAGCTAGCCGCCACCATGCAGAACACTGTCAGGTCAATCAAGGAGTGGAGCGGCAGCACCGTACAAGCTTCCGTTAGAGAAATAGACTCTGCGGCGTCCTCCTTCCCACGCCATCTCTTGTACAACGGGACCGATACATCCGGAGTTCCACTAGAGGGAGTCCCATCATGGATGAATGTGCAGCGCTTCTTGGTGTGGAACCTCCTCGACACGTGGCGGATCAATCTCAGCGTCGCCCTGATCCCCCAGCTACTGGGCAGCCCCAACGCCCCCAATAATCTGGTCCACGCAAGCGCTGTATCGGCAGCCAAACGTATTCTGCAGCGCAGATATCACGATCCCTGCTCTCACTTCCAAAAATTCTGGGCCGTGGCGTGCTCGGCGGTAACGGCCGGCACCTTTCTATGCCTCGACCTGATCTGTTTCGGGCATTTGCGCTCTCCAGCCGAGATCACGCAGGCCAAAGAATTGATCCTTGTAAGCATCCAGCTGTTAGAGTCGTCATACACGGAGACACGGCATGGTGCTTTGCTCGTGCTGCGGCGACTGGCATATCTCCATGACATCCTGCACCAGCGCCATGCGATCGACCAACGAGCCTTCGCGAATATCATGAAGTTGATGGCCTCTCCGCGTCTGTGGACTTCTGTTGCCGATACCGAGTCGACTCTGAACTTCTTGTTCGGTGGATCGGACTTGCACAATAGACCGGGTGAGGGTGAGGGGCAAGCGCCTGTCGACGATGACACGGGTCATCGTGGAACGCCTCTGCTGCACGACGGGTCCAGCAGGGAAGGGTTCGAGCCTTTTCCGTTGGAGTCGGCGTCGGTTCCGGACTTTGAAGATTTCTTCGGGGCATCGGAGCTGATTGACATGTCCTTGCCATGGATTGATCCGGCAACGTTGATGGTGTTTACGAATCATGTTCCATAGGGCCGAGACAATGCGTCAAGCTACTATGATGAATCTGCTGTGATGAATGTAAGCTGTTTCGCTTCTTACCGTCTTAGAGTGGAGGAAGGTTATAGAGAGTTCTGGTCGTAGGTGCCATGAGATAGTTGTAGGAGTGGTGATGCGTCTATTTCTTGGGGGAGTCAAGCCCCGAGGAGTACTCACTTTGTGAAGGACATGTGGCTGGGAAAAGAGATATGAGTATGTAGAGGGAGAACTTCAGTTAGTCAGGAGGGCTGCCCATGTCAACTGCCAGTGGAAGAAGGGCAGCACGAAGCGGGCAAAGAAAGTATGGAAGCATGAAGACCGGTCCATTTGGCCGGACTTGACGGCTGAACCATGGAATTTGCATCAACTGGTTGCTCCCTGCACACAACCAATCCTACCTGTTATGACATTGGAATACCCCTATTCAGAAAGACCATGATATATATTCTTAACGGCAACTACCGAATCGATATATAACCCGAAAACGCTTGAGACTTACTCCCCCAGTATTTTATCTCCAGCCAACATGCCAGCCGGAGTAGAACCACAGAAAACCACGAACGCCAAAGAGAAAGACCACCATCAGGATACGCATCGAACATGGTCACAGATTCCCGCTTCACACTGATATCATCCAGCTTCATCTTCCCCCTCCATACATAGTAGAGAAGCGCCGCGCCTACAAAGCCTCGATCGCGCGTCGCAGCACCTCCAAGCTCCGCTCACTCACCCCTCCCTCCCCGTCCTCACCTGCGACGGCCTCACGATCCTCCCGCAGAGCCCACGCAACATCACTCCACCACCCCATGCCCACGACCGCCGCGGCCCCATCCCCCTTCTTCCCCTTCCGCCGCTCCAGACTCTCCGTCAACCGACTCGTATGCTCCCACTGCTTGGCCGCGACCTCGGCGCGCTCGATCACCTTGCCCGGGATGCCGCACATGGAGGCGCAGTGCATGCCGAAGCTGCCCTCGGCGACGCCCGGCTCGAGCTTGTACAGGAAGGTGACGCGGCGGGCGGCCTCGTCGACGTCGATGGCCATGCGCTTGGGCGCGATCTCCGGGTGGAGCTCGAACTCGGCGGCCAGGGAGTGGTAGTGGGTCGCGAAGAAGCCCAGGGCGCCGATGTGGGTGGCCACGTGGTGCAGCACGGCCTGCGCGACGGCCACGCCGTCGTACGAGGAGGTGCCGCGGCCCAGCTCGTCGAGGATGACCAGCGAGCGCGGCGTGGCCTCCGCCAGGATCTTCTTGGTCTCGGACAGCTCGACGAAGAAGGTCGACTGCGCCGCGAAGATGTTGTCGTTGGCGCCCAGGCGCGACATGATCCGATCGCACGGCGTTAACGTGGCTGCGGTGCAGGGCAGGTAGCAGCCGATTTGGGCCATGATTACCGCGACACAGGTCTGTTGTGATTTGACATAGTTAGACTTTGAAAAGCGCTGTAGGATTTCAGGGAAAGTCATGCTAGGGGGTGGGCTTACCATGCGAAGAACGGTGGATTTACCGGCCGCGTTGGCACCGGTCAACAGGTCGATATTGGGCCGGGGACCGCCGAGACGGACGTCGTTCGGGATGAAGTCGTCGACCGAGGACAACAGGCACGGGTGACGCAGCTCTTCGAACTCGAGCACGCTGCGCTCGTCGTTCACAAAAGTAGGGCGGCAGCTGGGGTGGCCCAGCGACGAGGATGCCTTGGCCAGACTGATCAGGCAGTCGAGCTGCGAGATGATCCGCACCGCCGCCAGCCACGTTGTGTAGTTCTCGTCAAAGCGGGCATAGAACCGGCCCGCAACCTCCTTGACGATCTGGCTGTGCGTCTCCTGCGCCTCCTGCAGTTGGCGGATGAGCGCCCGCAGCTCGGGGAAATAGTACCGTTTCACCTGCTTGGTGGCCGACATCTGGTCCCAGTTCTTGGGGATGTTCTTGATCTTGACGGGCACTTCGAGCTGGTAGATCTCCTTGCCGTTGTCGCGGTAGCAGATCGCCGTCGACCCCAGCTCGCGCCGGTGTTTCTTGAGGAGGTTGTCGAGCTGCTGGTGGATCTGCTCGATGTGCGCCTGAGACCTGTCGAAGTCTTCTTCCACCCCAGGCTTTGGGACCAGGATGCCATTCTCTCGGGCTTTGGTGCGGTCGAAGGCGGTCTTCCAGTACTCGAGCATGCTGTTGAGGTCCGGCATCGCATTGATCAGCTGTCCGATGATCCCTTCCCCAGAGCCGCTCTCTTGAAGAAGACTCATGGTGTACTCGATCTGCTCGAAGCCTTCCAGGACACGAACAAAGTCCTGGGCCTTGCAGTTGGCTGCGTGGATCCGCGAGATGAGTCGCTCCAGGTCAGGCATCTTGGTTAACTGAGAGGAGAACTGATCCCGGACACTCGAGTCGGCGTTGAGCGCGTCCACCGCGTCCAGTCGAGCGTTGATTTTCTTCGCATCCACCAACGGGTGGCACACCCACTGCTTGAACATACGCTTGCCGAACGGAGTGATGCAGCGGTTCAGGAGCTGGAACAAGGTCCCATCGGAGGTTCCATCGAAAGAGTTGGCGAAGATCTCCATGTTGATCAGAGTCTGCCCGTCCAGCACCAGGCTGGAGGCCTTCTTGATGGGGTCGTAGGAGGAAAAGTTGCCAATGGTGATGAGGTCCCGGTCGAGCTTGAGGATCCGGAGATACTGCACCAGCGCACCGAAAGCAGACATGACCAGCTCTTTGTCCCGGGCCTGGCGCAGCGCCTCCGGCCATGCCTGCAGGTTGTCCCCATCTTCACTGACGAAGTAGTCGCTCGCATCAAGTTCACGGACGGTGATATCGCCTTCCCAAAACTCTTTCCTGGGTTTCAAGTAATTCCAGATGGTCGTCGGGCCAGTATTGTTCTTCAGGATGCGGAGTGCTTTGGTGGAGACGGTGGATTTCTCGAGCAACAGTTCCTGGGGACGCGTTTGCGCCACGAAGGTCTCGAATTTGGTCATATCGGCGTCGTCCACAAACTCCGACAAGAAGAATTGGCCAGTTGCAGTGTCGACGAAGGCCAGCCCGAACGCGGGACGATCCTCAATCAGTGCCTCCTTGATGGCAACGCAGTACGTCGACATATCGTCTTGAAGCATCGAGCCTTCGACGAGTGTACCCGCAGTCAAGACGCACGCCAACTCTCGCCGAATCACTTTGTCCTCCTTGCCGGCCTTCTTCTTGCCATCTTTCCCGTCTCTTTCGCGCATTTCCTTGCCCAAGGCCGACTCGATCTGGTCCACGCGAGCGATCTTGAAACCCTTGGCAACGAACTGATTGGCCCAGTGGTCCAGACTCATCTCCGGGACACCCACCATGCGCATGTTCACGCGATCGGTCAGCTTCAGGTCAAAGAGCTGGTGGCCAATGGTGGCGTCATTCTCGTAGAGCTCGTAGAACTTGCCCTTCTTGAAGAACACCACCGTGTCCCAGAACTTCTGCTTGATCTCCCAGTATTGCTTCTCGAACGGCGAGAACTTGGACCAAGCCAAGGGGGGGATATACAGTGTCCGAGGGTCATACTCCGGATGACCGATGGGATGGCCATCGATGTCCCTCAGATTTGCCAGCCAGGCATAACGCTGTTCCGGCTCGGTAACATGTGCTTTCTGCTTGCCATTGCTGGGACGCTTGGGCGTCGTAGGTGCCGTCCGCTGTTGCCGGGGTTCGGAGTGTTCGGGGTCGTACGTCCATTTCATCGCCGTGCCGCCAGTCGCTTCGGGGATGTCCAAATCGAGATCGCCATCGTCGTCGGGCGTCTGCAATGGCACTGGGGATGACTTGGTCTTGGGTCGAGCGGCCGGTTTCGTGCGCCTCTTGACCGGTTTTGCTTCCTCGTCCGAATCATCGGCGACGATGAAGTCGTCCATTTCTGGGCAATGTCAGCGCTTGTGGACCGTACGAGGTAGACCTTCAGACTAACCATCATCAGAATAGCCGGCGTCGCCTGCAGCCTCCTGGAATTCATCCTCGCTCTCTACAGCCACCTTTTGACGTTTGTTGCGGTTACTGCGGCCGGGACGGAAGATCTTCTCGTCGTCGTCTTCGCCTTCGGAATCCGATTCAAGATAGTTGACCTTCTTCCTAGCCTGTAGAAATATCAGATCCGTCAGCACATCTGCACATCAATACACCAAATTCTAGGAATATCCTACCCGACGCGACGGAGACGCGAGCGTCTGCTGCTCATCGACACCGCGAGCCTGCATCTCCCCAAAAGTCAGTCACACCAAAACAACCATCACTCGATTTCCAGCTCAAAGCTAGCACACCATACCTGCACTGCACCGTCATCCTCCTCCTCGTCAGGGATCACGAGATCACTACTGGGCACCGGCGTCAAGTCCTGCTTGAAATGGGGTACGCGCTGCTTGGTGGTACTGGTGGTGTTGGCTCCCGCGCGCTGGATGGAAGCCCGTTCGGCGGGCGAGGAGGCAGGCTCGACGCCGACCCTGCGAGCCGTCGACGGGGTCGAGGGCGACGACTTCTGGAAGAACCCGAGGATGGACTTCTGGCTCTTCATGTTTTGCGTGCTGGACGTGGTTCGTTTCAGCGCCCGGGAGGAGGGAGGCGTCGCGGTCGGAGGGGAGGATGCGGCGGGGGCTCCTTTAGCCATTCTGGAACGGGGGCCGGATTTTCAAATTACGTCGATTTTTGTAGATGCGATTATATCATGCTGCAATGGATGATGGAGAGGGAGGGAGAAATATCAATTCCAACCGGGGGATGAAATGTTTTGGGGGGAGGGATCGAAAGGGCGGCCCTGGACGGATGGGCGATAAGGATGTAGCGGGAGAGACAGACGTGTGTCTGGCCATCGGCATCGGCGGGCCGTCGCGCGTCGGACGCGTTGAGTGCTTTTTTGGGGGATCTTTGGGTTTTTTGTGCCATCGCTCACCGCCTTGGCTGTCATACTTTCCTAGTTACCACGCTACAGGGTGTGCCCACTGTTGGTGACTCAGTGTCTATTGATACACAGTATATTGGTTTTGGTATGCGACATATGTACAGGTCTCTGTTATACACGGAGAGGCGAATAAACCATCCCTAGTCCTCAAGCTCAGGGCTTGGACCCCGCGCCCTCGCCCTCGCCCTCGGGCTCCCATCCCGGGCAGGTCAGCCCCTTTTTGGCGAATTCTTCATCGCTGATGATCTGAATGATCTTGAACTTCCACTTGCCTACCCGGAGGAACAGAAGCTCTCCGTCAACGACAAACTCTTTGGTCTTCTCCGGAAGCCAGACCCTGAGGGGCGTGTATTCCAGGCTGTCGGACATAGGCCCGCTTGCGCCGGGGCGGCTTCCGACATACGCCCCACCGTTCGCAGCGAGACGGTGGCCCTCGCTCTTGGAATTCACCAGACCTGAACTCCAGAGCAGCTTGTGCAAAGGTTGCTGTTCGACCAGAGACCGGGGGAGCTCAATTCGGTGGGCGGGCATGTTGCTGAAATTCGTCTGAGGGGCGTAGATGTTGCCGGACGCCATATTGGCATCCTTGGCGTACGGCGACTGAGGGATGGGGTGGGGCTTGGGCTGGCTAGGGAGAGGAGTGGGTTCGGCGGTGGAAGATCTTGGGCGGAAGAGTTGGCGATGTTGGAGGGCGACTGCGTCCGCTTCGTTTTTGCCGTGAATGAGTTCCACAAATTCCGCGGCCAGAGCATGCTGGGCCACACGCTTGGACGGGTCCAGAGTCTGCTCCGCCATGATCTTCTCGATTTCCGGCAAGGGCAAGAAAGTAAACATCTTGAGGTATTTCTCGACGACGTCGTCGGGAGTACGGACAAAGAACTGCGATGGTGTTAGTCAATCCAAAGATAAGATGCGAAACGCTCTCGCATACCTGGTACAGCTCAAAGGTGGAGGTCATCTCCTTGTCAAGCCAGATCGCATTGCCAGCCGACTTGCCGAATTTCTCCCCTGAAGAAGTCGTGAGCAGGGGCGTTGTCATCCCGATGGGCCTGTCGATTTCATCCGTCAACGGATTCCGCTCCTGCTCGTTGGCGGTGTTTCTGCTAGCCGTCTTGACGGCTTCCATGCCGAAGAGAATGTTTCCGTACTGATCGGCGCCTCCAACTTGGACCTGCACGCCCCTCCGGAACAGATACCACCAGTCCCAGGCCTGCATCAGAGGATACATGAATTCGGCAACCGACATCCCGTCTCCTTTCTCTAACCGATTCTTGACACTGCAGCTGGTCAGTACCCGCGACAGTGGCTGGCAGCGAGGACAAAAACTCACGTATCTCTCCCGAGCATGGGGCCCAGGCGCATGAAGGAGCCCAGATCTCTGACGAGTTCCATGAATGTGACACTCGTCCACCACGTATTGTTGTTGGTGATACTCCGCCTCCAGGACCATTCCTTCTCGTAACCATGCCTTCGGCCGTAAGCCTCGATGCTCTTGCCGAGCCTCTTCAACTGAATGTGCATCGACGCCATGTTTGCCTTCCGAACCGATGCCTTGACCTGTTCTCGCCCCTTTAGTCGCCCAGTAGGATCACCGATGCGGCTTGTTGAACCGCCAAGCTGTCCTCGATGTCAGCCAGACCGTCTGGTCTCATTGCGCCGGGGAGAGGGTCGTTGTGACTCACGATGAAGTGCACAGGCAAACCCCAGACATAGCCCCACGCCAGCACCATAAACGGCAACATATGTCCAACATGCAGAGAAGGAGCCGTAGGATCGACGCCGGCATACATACCAGCCCTCTTCTCAGTGAAAATGCGGTGCAGGAGTTCCCGTTCCCTGACATTCAGACCCCGTTAGCCGGATCCTCAAGCAACCCATTGCAATCCTCCACACGGACACTCACCCGACGACATCGTGCAACAGTCCTCTGTCTTCAAGATGCTGTGCGAAGCTCTTCCGTTTTCCCTCCTTGATCTGCCGGGAGAAATGGGCCCATTCCTGTCGGGCGTCTTCGAGCCGTTGCAAGTACCGTTGACTGATCCACCGCCTCTGCTCGGTCATGGATGGGATTGTCGTTCGGTTCAACATCGGTCGAGGTCCGGTGGTCAGCGCGGAGTTCGCCCGCAGCAACGCGGCCGTCCGCGCATAGTTGTGGACGCCGCATACGGTTTGGTGGGGGAGGGACGGGATTCGAGGAACATGTAGGCGTGCCCGCTGGGGCAGCGACCCCGAATGAATTCTCATAAGTTCCGAGGTGGAGGAGAATCAGATGGGGCGATGAATTGGGGGAAAGACGACAGGGCAATTGTATCCTAGGAATTTCTCGATAGCGTGTTTTGCCTTCCTCCGATAAGAAACCAGCCGGTTGCTTGTCGGACGGAGAATTGTTGATGCGGGTGGGTCCGAGGAGCTGCAGTATGCAAACTATGCAAACCCAGCAAGTAGTCCCAGCTATGCAACATTCCACCAGGTCTTGACCTCGACTCGGACTTGATCTGCCGAGTGAACTGTTTAGTTCTAACACTGTCGCCGCAAACTCGATCTTTACTGATCAGACGGATAGTGTACAATCCTTAGAAATGGCCAGGTTCCACCTGATGACCCTCTACCGAAAATGAGATGGAAGCAGTAAAAATGTGGTTACTGTCACGCGGACATGTACATATCTTCAGTGAGGTGGATTACATGGGCTCAACCGCTGAAGTTCTACAAGGCATGAAGATAGATCTTCGCAGTACGATGACTGCATCATTGCTATTTTGGTTGGAAACCATCACTTAAGTACACACTCTACGATACGGAACACCCCAGAGGATGCCGTTCGGAATAACAGAAATGCGATGGAGCATGCTAGATCGACCCGTTCATCACATTACAGCTTTTGAGGTGGATGCAGACTCATTCCTCAGCCTTCACTGGAACCGTGACTGAGTCCATCGCGTCCATTTCGGCTGCCACATCAATTTCGGCCATGGCTCTCTCCTCGTCGGACGCAGTGATGTGCTCTTTCAGCATACCCACCATAGTTTCCTCCTCGATGTCAGCCAAAGTCGACTGCTCTTGTTTGACCCGTTTGTACAAATCGCCGCCCTCATCGTTTTCGGCACTGGCCTGCGCGAGAGGAGAGGATTCGAGTTGCATACTAGCTTCCCCGTCGCTGAGTTTTCGGTTAGCATAGTTTGAGTTGGGGAGTGTCGCGAGAGGGGGGGCGCCTACCTATCACCTTCAACCTTGGGAATGACGACCTTGGGAGCGGCTGCTTTTTTGGCCGGGGTTTTCCTGACGCGCTTGGGCTTTGGGGTCACGGCTGCTTCACCCTCAACAGTACCACTGGGGGTGGCAAGCATATCGTCAGGCGTGGCATCCGCTGCCTTGCCTCTCTTACGCTTGGTGGGAGTTTTCAGCGGGGTCGCTGTGGTAGAGTTGTTGGCAGCGTCGGCCGAATCTTCAGGGCAACTAGTTGAGAGTTCGGCAAGTCGGCGCTTCGCATTGCGGTAGACAGTCATAGCAGACGCTGCGTTTTTGTAACCGCCTCTGACAGCTACCTTTTCGTAATCGACCTTCTCTTGGATGTCAGCATTCATTCTCACTCGATGTCTGGAGGTCAAGTTTGCTTACCTTGCCGGTGGAATCACAGCACATCTGGCCGAGGACAATAAGCCTGGCTTCGTTTATGGTCAAGCCGAACCAGCCCTCTGGCTTAGCAGCGCCTCTAGCTGCCATGACTGATGTTGTTGCTGATTTCTTTTGTAGCGTGTGTTGCATGAAAAGATGATGTAGTTGTTCAAGCGGGTGTTTTCTGATGAGGTGAGGATACCATGAACGTGAGAGTGTTCAGTGAGGTTTGTTTTGCGAGTAAAGCGAGGTGGAGAGTATGAGTTGAGGATGGATGTGTAGGTGGAAGGAGGTGGTATCAGGGGAAGATCGAATGATGAAAGGACAAAGCGGCTGTTTTGACTATGAGGAGAAGCAAGTAAAAGTGGGAAAGGTCAGAAATAAGAGGTATATGGAAAAAATATCAGCTGTGGTGAGTGAATGGTGACCGGACACGGCAAA
This sequence comes from Aspergillus japonicus CBS 114.51, assembly GCF_003184785.1. Classification (NCBI taxonomy): domain Eukaryota; kingdom Fungi; phylum Ascomycota; class Eurotiomycetes; order Eurotiales; family Aspergillaceae; genus Aspergillus; species Aspergillus japonicus. Next base: position 299,989 of record NW_020291655.1, on the reverse strand, counting down.
GTGTTGTTGGGAGAGCACGAAGGCACTCTAAGGCATAACACAGGCTGGAAGTGAGAGTAAAGTGAAGTGATATGGGTCTATTTGGCCCGAAAGAGATGCTATAAAGAGTATCGTAGGTTTTCAAATCGGGAGTAAAGATGCTGAGCTAGATGTCATCCACGTCTCCAGTACCACTAATATAAGAAACCTCCATGCCAGTTCTCTCAAATTGAACTCCCCAAACGCCAAAGAAATCCAGATTTCCCTCACGGCGCCCTCCGCTCAATCTGCTCCCTCACTGCCGGCCACAGGTGAGGATAGAAGGCAGTCGACTGTTTTCCGCGGTGGCTCTTGGGCGCCGCCCAGAATTCCGTCAACCCCCGAGTCCAGTACCCTTTCTTGGATTCGGGACCCACGTCTTTGAAGCTCACGGGACGCCTGAGCGTAGTTTCAGGGACAAGGTTCTTGAGATGTACCTCCCTCTTTATAGGTCTAGCTGAGAACGCCATGGTCGTGATGAACAGCCGAGCTGTCGGCGGAAGATTTCTTGCATAATCCTCAGCCGCCTGCCGAGACTGCCGAGCAGCCATTGGCAAAAACAGGTGAATATAGCAAACAAAGGTAGCCCCATTGTAAGCCATGAAGAGCATCGGGACCGCACCAAGAGTAAGAGCTGTTCTCTGAGATTAGGCGCTAACTCCCCTCCGCAATGAGCAACAGTCGAGGGTTCCGAACTTACCTGCTGGGGCATACCATTCAGGATACTCCCCACTCATGAACTCTGGTAAGATGAAAGCAATCGTCACTCCGTACAGGAGAATGCCAGTGATCTTCAACGCCGCCAGGAACATGGCTTTATGGACCCCACCATTGTAGATGAGAATCACCTCGGGCGGTCCTGCCGGGGTGAGATCAGCGCTCGTTTCTATGCGGCGAATGCAGACGATTTCACAACAATACCTTTCCGCGCAAAGAGCTTCCCATATGCGTAACTGGCCGGGTCGGGTTCCTTGTTATAGAACATACTCTCGGGGTGCGCTGGTCTTTTGATGAAAGGATCATTCTTTGGGCTGCGAGCCGCGTTCTCGGTGGTCTTCAGCCGAGCAAACAGCTTGCTGTTGAGACTCCGCCGGACACTTCGCGGAAGTGCGGCTCGCAATTGCGGATGCAGCAGGATAAGCGGCCTCATATTGTCACAGAATGGAGAAATTCAAGCGGAGATTGGTTCTCAGTGCCGGGAAATCGGAGAGAGTTGAAGCAGTTCGGATAAGAACTTATCGATAGTAGCTCAAAGGCGGTCAAGCCTGTCAAATCCATGGCTGCTTCGCTTGTGAAACAAAGACTCAACTTTGGTCTTCTCCCTGACAGAGAACTGATTCCTGTCATCCTCCGTCTGCAGGCCTCTTCGTCTTTGACTCAACTGTGACAGTCAGGAACAGTCATCGTCTCGTGCCATGAGTTTGTGCTGACCCTTATCACTCTCCCACCCCCGTCGCTATGATTCCGCTGCTACCGCACCGTGGCCTTCTGCGCCCCTTATTGTCCACCTGCCTGGCCCTTTTTCTCCTTCTCGCGTCAGGGACAGCCTACGAAACCGTCTCGGACGAGACCCTACGATCCCTCCCGCGACCTGGGAAGGACTTCGACATCCACGAGGGTGCACTCCTCGCCCCGATCCTGGTGCCCCGTGTCTCCGGGACCGCGGGCAACACCGCCGTCCTGAACCACCTGGCGGAGTTCTTCCGCACCTCGCTCCCGGACTGGACCCTGCAATTCCAGAACTCTACATCGAAGACCCCTGTCTCCAAGGGGAAGGAGGTTCCCTTCGTCAACCTCATCGCCTCCCGGGATCCGCCCGGCGCCAGCCCGGGCGACGTCGGACGCCTGACTCTGGTCGCGCACTACGACAGCAAGTACGAACCGGAAGGCTTCATCGGAGCGATCGACAGTGCCGCGCCGTGCGCGATCATGCTGCACGCCATGCGGAGCATCGACGGCGCCCTAACGAAGAAATGGGAGGACCTGCGCGCCCAGGGGCAGCTGAACCTGCTGGAGGAACAACAGGGCATCCAGGTGATTCTCATGGACGGGGAGGAGGCGTTCAAAGAGTGGACGGCTACCGACTCGCTGTACGGCGCGCGCTCCCTGGCGGAGCAGTGGGACGCTGAGGTCCACCCGGCCATGTCCGTGTACCGGTCGCCGCTCGACTCAATCTCCCTGTTCGTGCTGCTGGACCTGCTGGGCGCGAAGGACCCCACGATCCAGTCGTTCTTCCCGACCACACACTGGGCGTACAAGAAGCTGGCCACGCTGGAGCGGCGGCTGCGGGACTTGAAGCAGTTTCGATCCGCGGATCCCGGACGGTCCTGGTTCCCTCACTTTTCGAAGAGCGAAAATGAGATCCCGATGTACATGCACATCGAAGACGACCACATCCCGTTCCTGAGACGAGGCGTGGAGGTCCTGCATATCATTGATGCCGGCGATCGGGGCTTTCCCACGGTCTGGCATACGATCAAGGATGACGGCGAACATCTGGATATAGACACCGTGGAGGACTGGAGCGTACTGTTCACTGCGTTCGCAGCCGAGTGGATGGAGTTGGAAGGCTTTGTGGCTGGATCCGGGGACGGTGCTGCCTCCGGCCACAAACGCTCTACTAACAGCTGGGCTAAGACGGAATTGTAAGCCTTGTCTGAATCTAATACTGCATCAGTGCCTGGGCTGGTCCCAGTCTTAGACTGCATCTGCATCTGCATCTGCATCTCCTTGGAGTCGTGCTGATATTTTGTGCATCGCATAGCTTCTAACTAAACCTCTGAACCGTCCTTTTCCGCTACTCAGCATATTTTGCGGGAATAATCCTGCGGGTCTCAGGATGATATATCTATATACTAAATTTATATACACACGGCTTGGTCTCCTCCACAAGATATCCTACACTAAGTTTCCGAGCATATAGCCCGCCATCTCCGCCAGTCCCCAAGTCGGCTGCACCACGGACCGCAGAATAGCCGGGCCCGGACAGACACCACACAACCCCCAGGCGACGCCGAAGATCACCGCTCCCGCCACAAAGCGCCAGTCGATATCCGCTACCGTGGCAGTCGGCAGCCTCCAAGTCTCCGCCAGCGTCGGCTTGGACGGCCCTCCCATCTTCTGGCCATTTTGTCCCGGCCTGCGTGACAGATAAGTCACCATGGACGGCACGATCCCAAAGACAATGACCAGCGCCAACGAGGGGTCAAAGCGCGCCGGGTCCGTGAGGCCCACCAGGAACCGCAGAACCTTCTCCGGATCCGCCATGCCCGTGAACAACAACCCCGTGCCGAACTGCAACCCGGCGAGGTACGCAAAACCCGTGCGCGAGTTCTCGGATCGGCTGAGGACGCGGGGCACGGCATACCAATTCGTTGCGAAGGCTAGCAGGGTCGTGGCCGCCATGAATCCGCCCTCCGCGGCGGTGGGGTAGACGGGCAGATAACACGGGCGACCGTCCGCGCATGCCGGGAGATCTTGGCGGCCGGGGAGGAAGTTGGCCGTGAGCACGGCGGTCGTGAAGAAGATGGCCGTGGCGATGACGGAGCGCGGGGACAGACGGGATACGCCGCAGAGCATGTGGCCGGAGGTGCAGCCTCGACCGTTCTAAGCATCACGGTAATTTAGCTGGTGGCCCATACCAAGTCAACGCGAGAGGTTTTGAATTATACCTTAGTCCCCCAACCCAGCAGGAACCCCATCGCCAGCGTCGACGCCAGCGAGATCCACGAGTTCGGGGCTGTGGGGTACGAGGGGATCAATGAGGGCATGCAGAGCGCCACGGGCAGCAGACTGGACACCAGGCCGGCGAGGACCGGCACGTTCTCCCAGCTGGGCCGCAACAGACCGCCCGACAGCAGGGACGAGATGCCAAAGACCGCGCCATTGTGCAAGAGAAGTCCCGAGGAGCCTTGGTAGAGGAGTAAGGCGCCCAGCGAGGTATGGACTGGTGTGAACATGACCTGGGGGTCTTTTCACCGTAACACAAAACGACCAAAGATCAACGAGGAAAGATCAAGGAAGAAGCAGAACCGAGTCCCTCTCAAACGTAATCCAAATATAAGGCCGACGATTCACCGTCTAGGTAAACCATCCCAATCTTCTTTGAAGATATTCAGTCCAAATCAGCGTAGACAAGCATGCTCAATATCCATGGATGTAGAAATACCATCCATCAAGTAGAAGTACAAGTACAACCAACACCTCGCCCCCTCCAAGTCCCCGAACCCTCCCCTCCTTCTCAAGAACGGTACAGCACACCATTCGACCAGGAAAAAAAAAAAAAAAAAAAAAAAAAACGGGAGGAAAAGGGAAAGACGGCGATAGAGTGGGTTTGCGGGTTTGATCTGCCATGCCATGCCTATCGGGGACCAGCATTCAAACTCGGGAGGGCCCTACCTCCAAAAACCCAAGTCACTTCCGCTGCTGCATAAGCATGGAAATGGTCCCCGAACCCTATTGTTGGATCCATCGGTCGGACCTCACCCGCGGTTCACATCTCCGCATGGCGTGGCAATTGCAGGTAGTACTTTACAGTATGGCATCAAGGAAAAGGAGAGCCGGATGTGGCCGGAAATGGGTTCCTTTCTCGTTTCCCTGGAATCTGATTGTTGGTTTGGAAGTCGCCGATCGTTGTTTTGTCTTTGGTTCGTCTTCACCTTATACATTAGCTGAAGGTTCGACTATGAGCATGAGGTTGTCGATCGGCGAGGTAAGATGAGGCGAGGGTTGTAACGTTATTACTCGGGAACACCATCAGGAAAGAAAGGCCGACCGAGATCTTGATCATCTACTCATCTACAGAGTACGGAGTACACTGCTTACACTTTGGTAATTGTGGATCAAGGTCCCATCAGGTCCCCGAGAGTCTCGGACACACAACACAGCCTCTGCGGAAAGTCAACAGTAACTTCATGCTTGATGATCCTCCCCCTGCGGAGGTACAGTACAGTAGTGATTGTACTAATGCTCGTGTGAGATGGTATTATTGCTCCATTCGGAGAATCTCTGATGACAATAGACCGATAAATCCATCCCCTACCTCGGTTCTATATGTGGACCGGTACTTAACCGTTCCTCCCTCCCCCTCTATACCAAACTACAACTTCACCTCCCCCACCACATCCCTCTCCAACCGCGTCGCATTCAGCAGATGCGGCCCCAGCTCCGACAGCGTCGTCACCCCCAAGAACACCATATTCGCCTCGATCTCCTGCCGCAGGATGGCAATCACGCGGCGCACCCCCTCCTCGCCGTAACCCGCCGCGAGACCGTAGAGGAACGGCCGGCCGAGCCCAACGGCCGACGCGCCCAGCGCCAGCGCCTTGAGGACATCGGTGCCGCGACGGATCCCGCCGTCCACGAAGATCTGCATGCGGCTGCCGATCAAATAGGGCGCGTGTCTGCGGATCTCCAGCAAGGTGACGAGCGGGGGCTGGGCGCTAGCCGCTTCATCATCAGTGATTCTGGATCTACAGCGGCAGGAAGACGCGAGAAGCGAGAAGCGAGGAGGCGAGACACTCACGTATCCTGCGACCGGCCCCCATGATTCGAGAGCACGATCCCCTGCACCCCGTGCTGGTACGCCAACACCGCATCCTCGACGCACTGGATCCCCTTGATCACGATCGGTAAGTCGGTGAGGTCGCGCAGCCAGGTCAGGATGTCCCAGTCGATGAACGGGGAGATGGAACTGGCCATGGTCTTTGCGACGCCCTGGCCGCGGGCGGACGAGTCTCGTGCCTGTTCCATGGCCCATTGTGAGCATCTTTTCCCGCCGTCCCTCCCCGGCACAAATTCCAGCAGGTGGTCGTAACGAGTAGAGACGTACCTGCACCTCCAAATTCAATCTCTCATCCATCTCCCTCTTCCCCACAACCGGCGAATCAACCGTCACCCAAATCCCACAGGCCCCCGCCTCCACCGCCCTCCGCACCGTCTCCACCGACTTCTTTATGTCCTTGTTCACATACAACTGCGCAAACAGCGGCTGCTGGGGGTTCGTGCGCGCCGCGCGCACCCGCTCAATGGGCATGCTCGCCCCGTTGGCCAGCACCTGGGCCACGCCCTCGTGGCCCGCCGCCCTCGCCAGGGCACATTCGGCGTCCGCGTGCGCCAGCTTGGCGATGCCCGTGGGACTCATGTACACCGGCAGCGAGACCTTCTGCCCCAGGATCGCGGTGCTGGTGTCCACGGCCCGGATGCTGCGGAGGATGCGCGGGCGTAGGGAGATCTTGCGGTACGCTTTGGCGTTGTTGTGCGTGCTGAGCTCGTCGTCGGCGCCGGAGGCGTAGTAGGCCCATGCGTGGGGGGGCAGGTGTTGGTGGGCCACTTTTTCAAAGTCGTGGAGGTTGATTAGGGTGGTGAGGGGCGGGGCGGGGGGTGTTGGAGAGGGCCCGGGGGGTGTAGTGGCTAGTATTTTGGGTAAGGGGTTGGGTGCTGAGGTTGTTGGTGAGGATGAGGAAGATGTTGGGGCTGAGAGTGTGCCAGGCTGAATCCTGCCTTTCAGGCATGATGGTGCAAGGGCCTCGGTGAGGAGGGACTGGTCGTGGACGGAGTCGAAGTCTGCTGTTGCGTCCCTGCCGGCGCAACGGAGGATTACTTGTGGACCACCGGGGTGTTCGTCGATGAAGTCTGTGGCGGTTAGTGTGAGTTACTGTGGACTTCTTGAATGCTGAACAGTGTGATTTGGCTCTGGCTCATGGCTCACCGGTTACATCGTAAACAGAGCCATGGATGGCAACCCAGCATGACTGGCGCGATGAATGTTTCTCGATATCTTCGCGTGTCAGGAATGTCATTGCGTCAAACTGTCGTATCATTGATCTTGAGAAACAGGAAGACAAATCATGGAGATTAAGAAGTAGAAAAGTAACAACTGCAGGGAGATGATGCGTAACAGGAAACTCGGATTTCGCGCCGAGGCAAACGCGGAGAAAAATCCCCGGCGTCAACAACACACAACCAACAACCAACAGCCATGCATCTCCCCCACGCTAACGGCTATTGTCTGGGAGTGTGGGGGACGGTGTCGCATACATCATGACCTGGGGGAAACAGGATCTGGACTTGCAACAGGATATTCATGATACTCCTGACTCGATTGTGGCTAGCTACAGGTACAGACCACCATGGCTGCGGAAATCTCCTCGCCCAACGCTGCTCTCAAACCCTCATCCCTCCACATCGAGGATAACCAAGATGACGGCAAGATCAGCAACATCCAACAGGGCGATACAGCTCTGGCACTGTTTACCACGGGCGATGAACTGCAATCCGTCGACGCAGCCGAATTGAAGCAGCTGGAGAGGAAGATCGACTGGGCAATCCTGCCTTGTCTGGCCGTCTGCTATGCCTTCTACTATGTGCGGACCCCGTTCAATATCGCTCATCGCATGAAACGCGAGGAATTTCTTCACTAACATTCACTAACACTACAACAGATAGACAAAACCACCCTCTCCTATGCGGCCATCTTCGGCATCAAGGAAGATCTCCACCTGTCCGGCCAGCAGTACTCCTGGCTGTCCTCGGTCTTCTACTTCGGCTTTCTCGTCTGGGCCATCCCTACCAACTTCTTACTCCAAAAGTTCCCCGTGGCCAAATATCTCGGCGTGAACATCATTCTATGGGGTGTCTTTCTCATGCTACAGGGTCCGTGGGAGAATCCTAGTCCCCGAAATCAAAATCTCTACTTATGCTCGCTCCTCTAGCTGCGGCGAAGAACTTCACACAGCTCGTTGTGCTGCGAGTTATCTCAGGGGCTGCTGAGGCATGCAGGTAATACAGACATTCCCAAACTCGACAACCGACGGCTGACATTAGCGTAGTGATCCTGCCTTCATGTTGATCACGAGCATGTTCTACACGAGACGCCAGCAGCCCATCCGCATCGGTCTGTGGTATACTGCGAACGGGCTCGGCATTGCCCTCGGAGGATTGCTCGGGTACGGCATCGGGCACATCCAAGGGGCGCTGTCTTCGTGGAAGTACGAGTTTCTCATCATCGGCGCGCTGTGCACCGCCTGGGGCATCGTCATCTTAATCCTGTTGCCCGACTCCCCAGTTACCGCGCGCAATTTCTCCCCACGGGAACGACGGTTGGCGGTGGAGAGGCTCCGAGACAACCAGACAGGCGTGGAGAACAAGATCCTCAAGCCGGCACAGGTCCTGGAGGCGCTCCTCGACTGGAAGGTGTGGGCGTTCCTCCTGTTGGGGCTCTCCGGCAACATCCCCAATGGCGGAATCTCCAATTTCGGGACCTTGATTATTTCGGGGTTCGGCTTTTCGACCTGTAAGCTTAGTGGCCTGCTCTACAAGAGAAGGCATGAGTCTGACAATTGCAGTGGTGACGACCCTGATGCAAATCCCCTACGGCGTGTTTATAGCCCTCATGATCCTCCTCAGCGTGTACATCAACGATCGCCTGCCGCCCAACAACCGTTGCCTCGTGACCATCCTTTTCCTCCTTCCCAACGTTGCAGGTGCATTCGGACTCTGCTTCCTTGCTGAAGAGAACCGCGTTGGCCGATTGATCTGCTACTACTTAACCGGGTCGTACAACGCCTCCTTTGTTCTCATTCTCTCCATCCTAACCGCCAACATCGCCGGTCACACGAAGAAGGTCGTCACCAACGCGATGATCTTTCTCGGAGTGTGTGCGGGAAACATCGCCGGTCCGTTCTTCTACAAATCTGACCAAGCACCACGGTACCAGCTGGGGATCTGGTCGATGATCGTGTCCAACTTGATTGAAATTGCACTGGTGGTGATTTTGCGGATCATGCTGGCGTGGGAAAATCGTCGACGGGATGCAGCGCAGCAGCACGGAGAACCCACGGCATGGGACCGTGACCAGACGGCGTTCAGTGACCTCACGGATAAGCAGAACTTGAATTTCCGGTACGTGTACTGAGGATGGAATGAAGCTCCAAAAGCGGGGTGAGGGGAAAGTGCATATGCGGGAGTGGGGGGCCACTGATCAGCGCTCGGCCTCCGCCAATAACGCGGGTTGGATAGTGCATGTTATGAATACCCCAGACTATATAGCCGTCCACCCCCACGCGGGGGTGAGCGTGGGGAAGACAGGGCCGTGAAAGTAGCTTGTCATGCTGCGTATATAAATGAGTGTATAGAATGCAACAGGAGACCCTTGCCAATTCACCCGATAATACTGTACCATACACACCAAGATGGCGCGCATCAAGTCCATTGAGTACTTCCGAGTCAAACCCCGTTGGTTGTTTGTGAAGATCACCGACGATGAAGGTCAATTTGGATGGGGCGAAGCCACACTCGAAGGACACACACTGGCCGTGGAAGGCGCCCTGGACGAGATCATCGCACGAGTGGTTGGCTATGAGGCAGAGTATGTTCGCCAACTCCCCGAATTGAACCAAGCTCATTACTTGCAGCGACATCGAGCATATATGGCAGACCATCTGGCGACTAGGGTTCTACCGCGGTGGCCCCGTGTTCATGTCCGCGCTGTCCGGAATCGACATCGCCCTGTGGGATCTGAAAGGCCGTCGACTAGGCGTGCCTGTGTACCAGCTGCTAGGCGGCAAAGTCCGCAACAAGATCCAGGTCTACGCCTGGATCGGGGGCGACCGACCCAGTGACGTGGAGATTGCAGCGTGCGTCCACCCTTCCCCCCAAGCCCAAACTCCTGTATTTTCACCTAACAACCCGCAGAAAGGCACGCATCGAGCAGGGCCTCAAATGCGTCAAAATGAACGCCACCGAGGACGTCAACTGGCTGGACTCGCCGGCCATCCTGGACTCCTGCATCGAGCGCATCAAGCAGGTGAAGGCCCTGGGCCTGGACGCCGGACTGGACTTCCACGGCCGTCTGCACCGCCCCATGGCCAAGCAGCTGGCCAAAGCCCTGGAGCCGTACCGCCCCTTGTTCATCGAAGAGCCCCTGCTGGTGGAGCACCCGGAGGCCATCAAGCAGCTCTCCCAGCAGACCAGCATCCCCATCGCGCTCGGCGAGCGCCTGTACACGCGGTGGGACGCCAAGCGGTTCCTGGAGGATGCGTCGGTCGACATCCTGCAGCCGGATATCGCGCACGCGGGGGGCATTTCCGAGACGAAGCGCATCGCGACGATGGCGGAGACGTATGATGTGGCGATTGCGCCGCATTGTCCTTTGGGTGGGTGACCCCTGATGAGATAGTCTGGGCGCACGCACTGACTCGTTGTTTAACGCAGGTCCCATTGCCCTGGCCGCGTCAATGCAGGTGGCCACCTCTATTCCTAACTTTGTGATTCAGGAGATGTCCCTCGGGATGCATTATAACATCGAAGCAGGGGATATTGACCTGACTAGCTATCTGGTGGATGCGTCGGTGTTTGATATCGAGGGAGGATACGTGGCGGTGCCCAAGGGGCCAGGATTGGGGATTGAGATCAACGAGGAGTTGGTCCGGGAGATCAGCCAGGAGACTGAGCCGTGGTTGCCGAAGGAGTTCTATGGGCCGGATGGAGGAATTCGCGAGTGGTGAGTGTGCAGCTGAGTGTGCAGCTGAGGAGTAGTAGCGGTAGTAGTTTTAGTATCAGAGTGTGGGGGGGATGAAGACGTGGGGGCTCCCCCCGCATTGTCTTCTGATACATATTTAGTAGCAATACTCCAGTATTTACTTCGTCCCTATCCCGCTCTCCATACTCCACCATCCCTCCTCCTACACAATCCACTCTCAGCAATGGACCTCTTCTCTCTAAACAACAGCACCGCCCTCGTAACAGGGGGCACCCGAGGCATCGGCCAACAAATGGCCATCGCCCTCGCCGAAGCCGGCAGCGACATAATCCTCATCCAGGTTCGTCCCCTTACTCCTCCCCCTCCCTCTTCACCCATCTAACCCCCAACCCCCAAAGAGAGACCCCACGAACCTCACCACCAAAAACGCAATCGAATCCCTCTCCCGCAAAGCCACAATCTACACGGCGGACCTCTCCTCGCGCGCCTCAGTGACCGCCCTAATCGCGCGCATCCTGGCCGACGGCCACGACATCAACATCCTCATCAACTGCGCGGGCATCCAACGCCGCCACCCGAGCCACCTCTTCCCGGACGCCGACTGGGACGCCGTGCTGCAGACGAACCTGACCACAGTCTTCACGCTGTGCCGCGACGTGGGCCGGTACATGCTGACGCGCCCACCGGATACGCACGGCCAGCGCGGCGCGATCATCAACGTCGCCTCGCTGGTCTCGTTCCAGGGCGGGCTGACGGTGCCGGCCTACGCGGCGGCCAAGGGCGGGGTGGCGCAGCTCACAAAGGCGCTGAGCAACGAGTGGGCGGCGCGCGGGGTACGCGTCAACGCCGTCGCGCCGGGGTATGTGGCCACGGAGATGAATACCGCCTTGTTGAATGATGCGGACCGTTCAAGAAGTATCCTCGACCGGATCCCGGCGGGCCGGTGGGCGAGTCCGGAGGATTTCAAGGGGGTCACGGTGTTCCTGGCGGCGGGGCAGGCGAGTGGTTATGTTTCGGGGAGTGTGGTCGTTGTGGATGGGGGGTGGATGGGAAGGTGATACATACCCAAGCTTATTATTGGGCTAGGAAAGGCAAGATGGTTTTGGCGGCTGCGAGGAAAGTCAAGGGTGCGTGGCAGCTGGTATACCATGCTGCTATACTGCGATATTCCAAAGATTTACATCTACTCAACCATTTCCGTGCCACTTTGATACCCGATCGCCTGTCGGCTGTTTCAACGCAACAGAGTAGCTATGCTGGTATGCATAGCACAACAAACCAAACGTTGCCCTGCGGTACGATTAAGCTATTGGATAAATGCTAGCCTGTCTACCAATCTCGAACCTTGAATCGACTGATTCTATCATTCTATGTTAACCCTAGCTCTTAGCTAAAGTGGAAGTTAAGCCTCATTCAGAAATTCCCGAATCCACTTTTTGCTCCCACTGAATATGGTCCACCTGTATCCACCGGTGGACTCCGCCCGCTATACTACATTCATGGGTACTTTGCGAGATCCAGGGACCGGTGGGATGGCAAACGTTGATGGGAAACGTTACTCCTTTGCTCCCCACCTCATGTCTTCACGGTCAATCCTTCCAATCTTAAGCCCGACTCTTCGAGTACGTATGGTAGCTTGTTGCATAGCCTCAGCCTAGACAATAAAATACTTAAAGTACTATGAGGGCGTGTATAAGCTTAAGACCCTGCTAAATCACTACTAGCTGTAGAGAAAGTCCGATAAGCTTATCGCACAGCTTCGTATCAGGAGCTACAGTAGCTGGAAGTCCGGTCATTCTGGAGTGTGAAACACGGGTTGGTTGACCAGCCACCTCCACTTGAGAGAATCGACTGCCACTTTCTCATCTCTGGCTGAGGCATTTCAGTGACGTCTATCCAGAATCGAACGATGGATGGCAGAGCTATTTTGCGGATATGTCTTCTCTGCACCTACTAGCACATGTATATAACGAAGCCAGGATTCATCAATCTTCATCCTCTCCCTGCCATAACTTGCGAGGTCAGCTCAGAATATCTTTTTCCAGCAGCGTGGTGTAACTAAAATTCCCTCTGCGAGAGCTCCGCGGAGGCACAAATGCCCTTCGAAGAATCTGCGCGGAAGCTTGGCGATACCCACCCATATAGCAGCGGAGAAGCGGGCTACCATGGAAAACTCGAATTCCAGCGGTGGAGCTGGCCCGTATTACGGCAGCGTCCCTCTGAACACGTGGGAATGAGGGAATGGGCAGCAACCCTAATTTGCATGTTGCGGGAATGTTAACGGAATAGATCGGAGTCGTTTTGTCCGACGTGGAGCGTAAGGGTTCTGGATCGGACCCAAAGTCTCCGAGCCAAGCATTTCTTCGAAGGTAGTTCTGACGGCGTACGTATCCCTCCTACGATAAGGCAAAAGATGCCGCAGGTTTGTGCTACGGTGAAGCCACGGAGCCGGCGTAGAGGCTGGTTGTTTGGTCGGGCCAAGCCAAGCAGGCTTTGAGGCGCACAGGGATGTCATACAGAAATTGGGACAAGTGCTTGACGTAGGCCTTGATGATGGGGTGGAGTAAGTGCCCTTTGGATCCGTAGGTCGGTGCTATTCATGCACTCAAGGGTCCATTGCGTATGAGTTTCGGATGAAGTTTTGGCTCTGACATGCCACCCTTGTGTGGTATTTCCTCCGAGGAATGTATAGTCGGTCGGATGGCAAGCCTTATCACAAGGCTTAGTGATAATGTCTGCTCAAGCATTGAAAACTCGATTCCCGGTGAAAGCTTTTCTGGATAGTATGTGTCTGTGGTGCGGACGTCCAAGCCCTAAGTTCTCCGACCTCCGATAAGTGAGACAAACCCAGACCAACAGGTGAAGGATCTTCTCGAACGGTGATGAACCTGCTCAACCTTCTCGGACACTGTCCGTGAGTGGGTCCTATCAATCTTATCAATCGATGCCAAGATCCGAGTCCTGCCCAATCAGCATCTTCCTCAGCGGGGACTATACGACAACGATGGCAGAGCCAAGACACCAAACAACAAAAAAGCGTGGACGCTCCCCTCCCTGGGAAGCATGGCTCGAGAATCAGATGGTTGCCAGAAAATCTAATCTGATTAACCGTGTCTTGGCTGAATGGGTCCCAATCGGCGAAATACCGGGAGCTTCCAGGACAAAAACGGTCTTGACGTCTCATGCCATATAAAGATGGGCTCACGACCAGGGTCTGCCCGCACCTTCGACAGCGCTGATCTTCTCACACTCACGTTCATCTCCTCATCCAAAATACAGCTTGTCTGTCTGCAATATGGGAGTCGAAAAGGGCACCCCTCACGTTTTCTCTGAGGAGCCAGAGACTACTTCATCCCTGCAGTCGTCCAAGAGCCCTCGTACAAATGATGTCGACGGAAGGCGGCCGCCACCTCTGGCCGCGAAGCTGATTGCTGTCGTTGTGATCTCTTGCATCAGCTTTGGCTCCCATTGGAGCACAGGTGTCACCGGTGCCATGAAGAGCACAATCAAGAAGGTCTTACGCCTCTGAGTCAGATTCGGTTATTGTTTTACTGACAGAATGTAAAGCAAATGCATGTGACCAACACCCAGTTCTCCCTTCTCGAAGCCGGTGAGAACTTCATGGCCACCCTTCTGCTTCTCGCAGGCGGCATTGTCACGGATCGAGTGGGTGGTGCTCGTATGTTTGATGATCCATAAAAATGACGCAACGACCCTAACTTGCATGCCAGGGATGATCGTTTATGGAAATGCCGTGTACACCGTTGGCTCAATTCTGGTGGCTGCTGCTACCACAGTGCGTTCATTTAGATTCATGGTCGGTGGAAGAATCGTCCTCGCACTTGGCGACATTGCGACTCAGACAGCACAATACAAAATGTTCTCCTCGTGGTTCCCGCCCAGCAACGGATTTGCTTCTACGCTTGGATTTGAGCTCGCCATTGGAAAGGTATTTCAAGATGCCCCAACGCCACGTCGGACTCGCCAAGCTAACTTCAATTAGATTGGAGGATTTGTCGGCAAGTCCACCGCGAACGTGATTGCCAAGGTATGTGCCTCTGCAATTCTTGGAGCTGCGTTAATCTAACCGTCAGCAGAATACTGGCAACTTTGCCTGGGTCTTCTGGACCTCTGTCTTCATGAATCTCTTCACGAACGCAGCCACTGTCTTTTTCTGGATCTTCAACCGCTACTGCGAGAAGCACTACCGTGGTCGCGAAGACAAGGCGACGCAGGAAGAATTGGTGGAGAAGAATAAGAAGTTCGAGATCCGGAAGATGTTCCAGTTGCCTTGGATGTTCTGGGCCGTCATGGCCTTTTCGATGTTCCAAACCAGTACCGCCAGTGTCTTCAGCTCCAATGCGACCGAGTTGGCCGAAAAGCGATTCAATGTCGACGCCATCAAAGCGGGCTGGTACAGCGCTCTGGCTCAATATGCTGGTATGTATTTGACTCTGTTGAAAGAGGGCATCCGCTAATAATATGACTTAGGCTTCTTCCTTGTTCCCTGCCTGGGCGTTTTCATCGATATCCTCGGTCACCGAGCCTCAGTCTGTGAGTCAGGCCCTTCCAGAATCCAGCTGTGGAATTTCCACTGATACATATAATAGTGTGCGTGTGCGGTCTCGGAATGTTTATCAGCATGATCCTAGTCAACTATGCCTCAGCGAAGGAGGGAACCGCTGCAGCGTTCGGTATTTATGCGGTGGCCGTGTCATTGGGACCGACTTCCATCATCGACGGTATTCGTACCACTCTCTGGCATCAGTCAGTGTTTGGCTCTGCCTACTCCCTGAAAGTGACGATGAACAATGCGTATGTTTTTCGAAACTCCCCGAAGCAGAATGTCCTCTGACCCTCTTCCAGCATGACCATTATCATTGGTATCATCACTGGTGCCCTCCAGGATGCAGATAACGATTCGTACCATCGCGCAGTGCGGGTCTATCTCTTCCTGGCGATCTGCTGTGCCATTGTCTCGATTGTTCTCCTGATCGGATGCTACGTGGGTAGAGATCTGGCGCCCTTGCAATGGTCTCGGAAGAAGCGTCATGCTTTGGGCGCGGAGTTCTTCGCGATGCTACAGCAGCACCATCTTGTCGAGCATTATGAGCGGAGCAAACGCATCTCGATCGGGTGTTTCACAGCTTTGTTGCTGCTCACGCTGGGCAGTTGGGCTGCGTATATCTGGGGTGCTGTGACGGGTAACAACCCATGAGGATGAAAAGATGGAGCGTTAACAGCCTCATCATGGCTGCTAGATAATGGATGTTAGAAGTCCGAAATAGTGTTTAATGAAGACTTGGCAGTGGTTGTCGGAGAAAGTAAAGAGAATGTAGTAGGCTAGCTGATCAACTGCGGGAATTTCCGCGTGGGTGTCTTTGTTTGACCTCGATTAGGCAGGCCGGCGTGCCATCCATTCTCCAGTCCGATCTCGGTACTCCGTACTAAGCCCAACCAGTTCCTGCTACCAAGACGCATGCTCTTTGTCTTCACTCTCTCTATTGACCACCGTTCTCAGTCCCCATCGATGCTTATTGAGGCCTATCTTCGTCATTCTCTCCATGCCCCTCTCACATACAAATAGATACCCAATGCCGTTACCTCCCGAGGAAGGCCCTGGTCTGAATGCTGAATGACCGCAAGGGTAGAAAGCCGTGAGATGCTGTACTTCAAGTAGCAGCGCGAGATCAATGGCGATGGACAAGATCTTCCCTCACCACCACCACAACTACGAGCCCGTTCCCAAGACGGAGAACAGCGGCGATGGCACCACTACCATCATCAATCACGGCTCGCGCCGCCGTTACTCCGTCCAGCAATTCCTCAAGCGGAATCTGACGGCCATCACGATCTCGGGCCTGATTTTGGTCCTGGTATTGCTCGTGCTCGCCGTCATCGCCGCCATTACCATCGAGCCGTTCCGCCAGGTGCTCGTGGTGAAGCTCTCATCGACCTCGTCGACCATCAACGGCCAGCGCCAGTGCTTCTCCACGAACCGCCACACTACGCTCTCCTGCGGCAACTCCACCGCCGAGGCCACGGCGATGGGCTGCTCGTACGATCCTTTGTCCGCCTGCTGGCTGCACAAGGACTGCCCCCACGACTACTCCGAGGACTTCGCGACCTTCAACGATGGCAAGCCGTTCCAGTACTACTATGACCATGAGATGCAGCACCCGATGAAGGACTACACGGAGGTGGGGAACAACGAGCAGGGGTACTACTTCACGGTGACCCGCGAGCATCTGGTGCACTGCCTCTACCTGCTCCGGCGCGGTCATGACGTTTACAAACGCGGGGATCGGGTGGATACTATGCTGGCGGACACGGGCCATGTTGCTCACTGCGCCAACTTTCTGGCAGACTATCTGCGGCGGCCGGATCCGTATCTGGACTCGTTAGGGACGCAGGGGCAGACCAATTGCTTTATGTCGTGTAGTTAGTTGCTTTGAGTTCTGTTAGCAGTAGTCGAAGAGTGGAATGGAGTATTTCCCTTGAGGACGCGGGTAATATCCCTCCGTTTTCCACATACTATTTGACGTCAGAGATACAGTCTCATTTCAGGGTTTGCGCCCAATGCAACCTGCTTTGTCTTTTCTTCACAACTGGCGATAGTTCATCCTACCTCCAACACCGAATACGTCAACATGTAACTTACAACCGGAAAGGACCCAAGAGAGATCATGGCCACCCCGACCGCGACCACGATAGGGATACCGAACGCTGTGGTTTTGGCCGACACCGTGACTCAAACGGGCATTGCGTCGACGGCGAGGCGAGGATGAGTCTGACCGGGGTACTGGCGGATGTGGCTTTGGCCATCACCGTGGCCCCGACGGCCAGTGTTTTGATGGCAACGATGATGAATCAGACAAAGGCACCGAGGTCCTGATGTGATTTGCGTGGATGATCCTGATGCACCTAGCACATGTCCTGAAGGGTACAGACCGGGCTACAAATTGGTGTCTTTCCAATGCACCCGTTTTACATTAAGCCAATGTCAGAAGGGCACTTGTCGAACACCACGCCGGAGCTTAGACATACTAAGCTCCTATGGTTGTTGCCCTTGAAACTAGAGCCAAGGCTGCGGAAAGAAGGTACAAAAGCCGTTTCCGGTCTCCAGTAAGAACGGGGTTAGCTGCTTTGGACACCGAAAGTTTTGGAGACTCCATTCAAGCCTGGGGTGGCAATTCGCAACATTCGATTACTGAGTGCCGTGTCTTTGAACTTTCTGCCCTCTACTTTCTCATGCCCTACTTCTCAAGTATCGAACATAACTAAGGAAAGTTGCATCGCACTGTCTGGTTCTGACACGGTAGGTCTTTGGTGGTCTGAAAGTGTCTATCCTGAGTATCCTGCGAGTATGACCGGGAGCGAACCTGGCAGGTACCAGTACTTCGCTGGACAAAACTCTACCACGTCACGTTCAGATTTTGACATCCGGGGTGTGATATTTCAAAGTTTGTGCAGTGTGACGTTCCGCCGGCCCTTGGAATGGAGTTAGGCATACACACATTTCTGCTACCGGAAACGGCAAGAGAGGGAGAGAGAGAGGGGGGGGGGACTAGAGACCACACGTTCATATTTCATGAGCGAACCCAGCACGTCAGTAAGTTAGAGTAATGAGCCCATCTATCTGATTCGCTGGTTACGGGTTAGCAGTGTTTTTCCCAGTTCTAATATGAGAGCGAAGGGACACTACACAAATGCAGACAAAGCAAGGGTTGCTCGGCCATCGATAAGGCTCGGCCCTGGATGGTATCTTGGCCTTTGGTCTGTTTCTCCTCATCCGGGCTCTTCTGGCATTTTTTCCTAATATCCTTGTCATTGGTAGCAAAGGCCTAGTCGATTGACTCCTCGCAGTCAGAGCCGGTCCAGTGGATCCGGGACGACAGGCTAGAATCATCAGAAGAAACAGCCTTGTTCATGGAGTCGTCCTGGGCAAGGACGTAAACTCTCACTCCTTATGATAACCCGTCTTGGGACGCAGGGCTGTGCGCCTTCCGCGATGCGTACTTTGAATATCGTCAATCTGCCATACTGCGAGCGTGATAGGCAACGATCCCTATGCATCACTTCATGTACCTATAGGTACTTTCTTTCGCAGCGTGTAGCGAGTAAAAGCTCCCCGGTCCTAAACTCCACGGCAGGGCGGCGGGATCCTCTCCAGACCCGGAGCCCAGGTGCGGTCCTGGAAGGCGTTCGCTCTGCACGACCGTCCCTTCAGTACCCTCATCAACTCGCCGGTAAGTGCACTCTCTCCCCTTGACCCCACACTCCGAGCACGGCTTACTTCCATCACATAATTTCTTCAGTCGTGCACAAGCATCGCATGCATGTCGTTCTTTACCGCCTGTTCGGGGCTCTGGGATTGCATAACCGGCCTGGTGGCGTGCGGGACAGGATTTCCAGTGTCGGCGAAGAACGTCCCTAGATTCATCAGTGCTAAGCTAGGTGGAGGTGGGTTGATAGCTCATAAGAGAAAGCGGGACTCACCCTCGTTTGTAGCGAGAGGCACAAAAGTCGCATTTAAATGGCTTGTCCGCGCTATCTGCTGTCGGTCAACAAAGAGCTACATGGTACTCAGTCACAGTAAAGGCAAAGAAGACCGTACGGGATGCAATATGACGCTTGTAGTGGTCAATTCGGTGAAAAGATGCGTTGCAGGAGGCGCAGCTCCATGTGGTGGGTTGATCTTGTGTCTCTGCTGATGTGGATTGTGTGGTCATTCTGACGCTCCACAAATCGACAGGGTTGGCGATTCAACTTGACTGAACTAGGCAAGACTCCTTGATACCTTAAGTGGCAGAAGTATTCAAGATAGCAAGTGTAGTGAATGGGTGAAAGAGAGTTGGAAATGCCGGCGTCAGCAGTGGCGGGGAAATGGGAAGATGTGGGGGAATCCCGCCGGGGTCGGATCCCCGATCCATGCAAACAAACTACTCATACAAAGAGAGGTAGTAAGCAGGAGGTAAACTATAACTATCACTTGGAACTACACCGGGATTCCTCCACCCAAGGCTCCAGGCGGAATCCCTCCACCTTCTCGTCTTGACCAAGAATATATAAGGATCTATTTCCCTTGGCAGAGATGCTGCTTACTTGGTTCTAAACACTGCCAGCTTTCATACCACAAGTATCCAAGTAATCTCCAAGCAAACATGACCACCAACCACAACACTCAGACTGAAGACCACTTCAACAACTGGCCCAATGTCCAAGGCGTGAGTATTCTCCAGTATGACTCCAGGTTTGGGACTAATGATACTCTAGTTCGATGCCAATTACGAAGTCAAAGACCCCGTCGAACTGCCAGTGGAGGGTACCATTCCAGCCTACACCGCTGGCACGCTGTACCGCACCGGGCCAGGAAGTTACAAAGTCGACACTGAGCAGGGCGAGACGCTCGAACTCAGTCACTGGTTCGATGGATACAGTCAAACCCATCGCTTCCAGCTCGTCGCCCCTGACGCCGACCACCCCCTGCGGGTCTACTACAACTCTCGCTTCTCCACCGACCTCCTGATCGAGGGAATCCGCAAGTCAGGGAGTCTGAAACCAATAACCTTCGGTCAGAAGCGTGATCCCTGCAAAGCCGTCTACGACAAGGTCCAGACGGAATACGAGCCAGCCACCAAAGCTCCTCCTCACCCCGCCGCCGTGAACGTGGGGGTCACCCTATCAGTCAACATGCCCGGCCTGGGAACCGTAACCAGTGACCGCTGGGACACATCCACGGGGATCAAGACCCTGTGGGCCAAGACCGACCACAACCTCTTCAAGCAGCTGGACCCCGTCACCCTCGAGCCCCTCGGCCTTGCCCGGCAGCAGAACCTCCATCCCGACCTGACAGGCGAAAGGGCCGCCGCGCACGCGCGCTCCGACCCCAAGACCGGCGACGTCTTCAACTACAACCTCACACACAGCCCGGAACCGACGTATCGGGTCTTCCGCGTCTCAGCATCCACCGGCGAGACCACGATCCTGGCCAGCTTCCCGGCCACGCCGGCATACCTGCACTCCCTCTTCCTCACCGCAGACTACGTAGTCATCTGCGTGTGGAACGCGCACCTCGACGTCTCGGTCTTCGACACCCCCGTGCACAGCGTCCTCGACGCCATGAAGCCCTTCGATCCCACCAAACCCTCGATGTGGTATGTCATCGACCGCCAGGGCAGCCAGGGCCTGGTGGGCACATACACCGGCCCGCCGTTCTTCTGCTTTCACAGCATCAACGCCTGGCAGGAGCCGTCCTCCAACAGTTCGGAGGGCATCGACATCGTCGCCGACCTCGTCATGTTCGACAACCTCGACTTCCTCTTCTCCCTCTACTACGAGAACCTGCTCTCCAACACCAGCCCGGCCAAAGCCCGCCTCGCGACCGGCCGCACCGACAGCACCCGCTCCACCGTCGCCCGCTTCCGCCTCCCGCTCATCCCCGCTTCCGCTTCCCCCAGCCCTGACCTTCCTCAAAAGGCAATCCTCGAACGCACCGCCTGCAAACCCATCTCCCCCGAACTCCCCACCCTCAACCCTAGCTACGTCACCCGCAAGAACCGCTACACCTACTCCATCGGCGCCCGCGGCGAGTCCACCTTCTTCGACTGCATCATGAAGCTCGACAACGACCACCCCGAGACCCCGCAGATCTGGGCCCAGCATGCACATTCTCCGGGGGAGCCGATCTTCGTGGCGGATCCGCAGGGCACAAACGAGGATGACGGGGTGTTGCTGAGTGTGGTGCTGGATGGGCACTCGGGCAAGAGTTATCTGCTGTGTTTGGATGCACGGGATCTGTCCGTGCTGGGGAAGGCGAGGGTCGACGGGCCGGTGGCGTTTGGGTTCCATGGGCAGCATGTTTCGTTGGCGGGGGGGATTCCGACGGGTGATTATTGAGGTAATTCCGGGCAAGACTGTCAGCGGTGGGGGGCTGAATTTGCCAAGGTTGGTGTTGGTCTTATTATTTCTCTCGGGTTGCGGTTCGATACTTGGTGATGATTTCTACTCTGCTTTGCAGGCCCAGTGGGCTCCCTAATGATGATGACTACGATTTGTTACGAGACTGCGTCAGAATGCTATGAATATAATCTCTCTTCTCCAACTACTGCAACCGCTTGAACTTCTTGAACACTCATCTGAATCATCTCTGAGTAGCCTCAAAACTAACCCTACTTCCACACATGCTCCCACCCTATCAGATCAAGAACCACACTCCTTTGAAGCACTCAAGTACGATAACCGCCAGTCTCCCCGGAGTTTATGGCCGTAATCACCGCACAAAGATCTCCACCAAAACCTCATTACTCCACCCAGGCTTTAACCCCATCTCCTTGTATGCGGCCAACACATCCACCGCCAAAACCCTAGCACCATCCTTCCCTCTACCTTCACCCTCCTCCTCCGCAGCCTCCACCTTCCACACCGTCTTCCGCGGCACCGGCTTCCCCAGAATCGTCACCATGAAGTTCGCATCGATATCCCACCTTGGCAAGTCCGAGAAATACACGCCCAGGGTGCCCAGCGCCTTGAGGCTGATGTCCGCGCGGAGTCGGCCGTTGTCTTCGACGTAGATGTCCGAGTTGGAGAGCGCGGCGGCGCCGGTCATTTTGCCGAGGAGGCCGAGGACGGCTACTTTGGTTGTCGTTGGGTTTGCCGTGGTTGCTGTGGATGGGCTCCTGGGGGTCAGGGAGAAGGCGTGTGTCGGGTACGCGGTGAGGATCTCCCAGCCCCGGTGCTTGACTTCGACAGAGACCAAGGCTCTCGCGTCGGAGACCTGCAGAGTCTCGGCGATTTTGCCGCTGGTGTGGGCGCGGACGATGTATTCGCCCGTGGAGTCGGGATGGATGCCCGGGAAATCGCGGAGGTGGATGATGGAGGTTCGATCGGCGCTGGAGATGTTGAACAGACCCAAAATGCCGCTGCCGGTGCGGGCCCAGCCTGTGTATGTGCCGACGCGCAGCACGTGGCCTTCGTTGTAGTCGTGGTAGACGTCCAGCGTGCGGCCAACCAGGCCCGGCCGGAGGATGACGGTCGCGCCGTGGATGGTCGGCGCCGTCATCTGGTCGATCAGGGCGAGGTTGTGCTTGCCCGGCTCGTCGGTGATGTAGATGGGGCCGCCGGAGACGCAGCGCGCGGCGGCGTGGAAGCCCGCGTAGGGGTGGCTGGTCTGAAACATGTCCCAGTCCGGCACGACGTTCAGGTACCGCGTCAGCAGGGCGTTGTGGGCGTTGCAGAAGACGTGCCACGGGTGGGAGGATTCGATGTTGGGGAAGAAGTCGTCCGAGTTGCGGAGCGGAATCGTCGGTTTGTTGGTCGGCAGCTGGGAGTGAAAGATTGCCTGAGGGATCATCGACATGCACGAGATCGCCCGGGTGCTGAAGTGCTTCAGGGTCGAGATGGACCATGCATCGAGGTACGAATTCATGAACCGCTTGCGGTCGGCGGGGTCTTTGATCAGGTCGAGGAAGAATTGCGCGTCTGCCTTGACCGAGTCCACACCTATTGAGGCGAGATAGTTGTAGAAGTCGTCAAAGAATCTTTGAATGTCGTCGGGGTCGATGGCTAACAGCGACCCCCGCTCGAAGGCGTGCGCAATCGGGCCTCCCGCTGCTGGGTCTGTGATCTCTATTCTCTTTGTCTTGTACAGCTTCGCCAGTTCACCATCCGGAGAGATGCCGCCCCAGTATCCCAGCATGGCATGCCACACTGCGATATGATGGATGTTGGGATGGGTGGTCCGAATCTTCTGGATGGTCTGCTTGAAGCCCTTGGGGAATGCATCCGGGTTCCCTTCAAATTGTTTCCAACCTCGGGTGAACTGAGAGTCGCCTTTGTCCAATGCCTGCCAATTGTCGTCGATGATTAGATTAGCTATCTTGATGCCGTGCGATTTCAACGAATCCAGCCCACGGAGGATCTTCTCCTCCGTCAGGTCCTGTCCCAGGCCGTTCCAGGTACAGTACGTCAAACCATCGTACCATTCCGCAAGCCACTGGGCTTTGACATCCTTATCCTTCTCGACTACCACAATATCATCCCCCGGTGGAGACACCGGGGTTGGCACCCGGTCGGATTCAGCCTGCTCAGCATACGGCCGGGTCAACTTGCGAGCCTCGTAGATCACAGCACTCATCGCCACCTCGAAATCATGCGCAGCTGCAGCCAGGATCTGGAACCTGGCTGCTTGTGTACTATCATTCTTAGCCTTGACCACCACCGCTCCGTCCTCCCCGGATCCAAACAATGTCAGGACGTCGTCCACCCCCGAGACTGCCAAGAGAACCAGATGTACCCCATCTGTCCGCAGGAACGAACACAGCATCGCATATTCGCTCAACGCAAAGCTCCCCTTCCCATGCCGCGGTCCCAGCCACGGGCTCCAGATCCGCACCAGGGCAAAATACCGCGCCACGGAAGCGGGCACCCCGAGCGACAGGTTCGTGAGGCCCGACTGCCCCTCGCGCGCGGCAGTGACCGGCCCCGTGACATGCCAGAGGTTGGATCCGGGCGCTTCGCTCCTGCGCGGTTGGATCGCGACATAGGAAGAAAGATTCTTGAAGTACTTGGCGAAATCCGTCGCCGGCGCCGGCTCTTCTGAGTCAAAAGTTGGCGTCTGGGTGGGGAAAAGAAGTTCCCCGTCGCTGATGTGTTGCTGCTGGTTGACCCATTGCCATTCTGCATCGGGGTTGACCCGGTACCTTACGGTGAATCGAGCATGACCCAGATTTTCAGACGGGCCGATTTCCCCGGAGAAGACGTTACGGAAGTAGTGATACTCCTCTGCATTGCTGTTGATGAGCGGTGCCACGGAGGAGTCGCATCTCTGGAGCGGCAGTGCAGTCCATTTGGAGCTCTCAGTGATATTGTGCCACACGTGAACCTCCCATGGTTGAATAGGGAATGTAGTGCTCGACTCGAGAACCACCGTGAAGCGAAGCTATCTTCCATTAATGTCTAGGGCAGTGATCAGATTCCCAGTAGGGGCTCACCGGCTCAGCACCCTTAAGACAAGTTATCTGTCCCAACGGGGGATAGCTTGTTACTCGAGCGAACAGACTCATCTGGGCTGGCCGGGTGAATTTAACCTGGGACTTCTTGATATACTTGGGATCGGGCCCACAGATAGGAAGAGTCGAACTATATCTGGTATCGGACTGCATCGGGTACTATGACGACTGAATAAGTAGGAATGATGGCAATGGTTAAGAATGGAACTAGGCATGGAAGTCTCCAGTGAGTCCAAAGAATGACAACGTCGGATCCATGAAAGGAAACGGAGGGAGAATCAGGAAAGGAAGATTGAGTGAGAGTGGGTTGGGAGTGGAATGCGGAGGCAGTGGAGGTGGAGAAAGAAAGTCCTTAGATGTAATGATGAGGTGGCCACGCGCGGGTGAGGGGAATCCCTTCCCCTCCCAATAGGCTTCAAGCTGCTCCTCCCACTTTATTCTACTAACAAGTAAGGTATCAATGCATCTCATTGCCAATATTTTTATTATCAATGGATTATACAATAAATGTCATTACCTATGTACCTTGATACTCGTACACTCGTTTCCTCTTAAATTAAAACTGATGGACGCCAGCTACTCAATCTTGATCGCCAGCTTGCCGAAGTGCTTCTGGGCCCACTGTTCCTCTTATTAGCGGCTATTCAACCACAGCCAGATCAATCGAGAATCGACTTACCATGTACTCATAAGCCTCCTTGGTCTTCTCCAGAGTGAAGACCTGCTCGTCGACCACCGGATGGATGTCGTTGGCCTCAATCGCCTTCACCATATCGTTCATCATGGCTTTGCTGCCGACATAGATACCCCGCACTGTGCAGATGTTGCTCAAAGTAGCGAGAACCGGGGGCTGCGACTTAGGGTCGACACCTCCCACAAACCCAATGATGCTGATCACACCCTCGAACTTGATGCACTTGAAGCTCTGCTCCAGGGTACCGCTGCCGCCAACCTCAACAATGTGATCGACACCAGCGTTATCGGGAGTAAGGCTGCGTGCAACCTCACCCCAGTTGGGCTGGGTCTTGTAGTTGATGATGTGATCAGCGCCCAGCTGCTTCAGCTTCTTGGCCTTCTCGTCCGAGGAGGTGGTGGCGATAACCGTGGCACCAGCAGCCTTGGCAAACTATGTTCCCCTGAATTAGTTTGCTGAAAGATGTCCTGCACGATCGGAACTACCTACCTGCAATGCGAACATGCTGACCCCGCCAGTTCCCTGCACCAACACGGTTTGTCCAGGCACCAGAGGTCTAAGACCATACAGAGCGTTCCAGCTCGTGAGCGCTGCGCAGGAGAGCGTGCTGGATTCGATGTAGTTCAAGTTTCTGGGGGCTCGGACAAGGCCATTCTCGTTGAAGACTCCATATTCACGGAGGGTGCCGTCAATCACTCCACCAAGGCCGGAGCTGGTGCCTCTGGAGTCGATGGGATCGTACTGGTGCAGCTGGTTGAAGAGAGTGACCACCTTGTCTCCTTTCTTGAATTGGGAGACCTTGGCACCAGTCTCGACCACCTCACCGGCACCGTCGGAGCCAGGCACAACGGGGAAGCTGAGCGCGAAGGGGTAAGATCCCTGCAGCAGTCCAGACCGTTAGTTGAAGGTACTATAGCAATCAAGCAGTAACCATGCCCATATCATGATGGCATACCTGGGGAATAATCAGGTCGCGGTAGTTGAGCGAGGCAGCGTGAAACTTCACCAAGACCTCATTCTCACCGACCTTGGGGACAGGCGCTTCAGCGAATTTGAGGGCATTGAAACCATCCTCCTTGTTCAGGACGGTCCACTGCTTGTGAGTCGAGGGGGCCATGTTGTCTGATGGGAGCCTAGTGAGCTGAGCAAGCAAAGTCAATTAAGAAGGAAAGTGCTTTGATTTCTACCGGAGACTAGCAAAAATATGTTGGTGGGGGAGCTGTTATATGTAGACACAGCTATGGATGATTGACGTAAGAGGTCGAGCTCCACCACAACTCAAACCGTATGATTAATAAGTCATGATTGAAGCATTACCGTTCAAGAACGGTCCGATAACCGTCCGAAACGGAGACATTTAATCCATTGGACGAATCAGTGACTTCAGAGCTTCTTCGAGGGGGTTCTCCATGCTGATAAACATGCAAGACCTTGGGCAAAGGTTGCAAGACACCGCGGGAGAGTGGGGATCCATGATGGTTCCTGCTTCGCCGGCTTTTCTAGAATGCCGAGCTGGGCCGACACGGCCAGCCAGCTGTGCTGAATGTTGACTGTAGATGCATCCTGAGGCTTTTGAGCTTTAAGGCGATTGAAGATTTGAAGCAAAGTCCTTCCTAGTAATGAGCGAAGCTCCAGCGTCCTAGAACAATATATGAGTAAATTGAGTGGGTGGGATGCAGCGCGGCAGTTGTGAATCTGCTGAAGAATCTCTGCCCCACTCGCCGCTTTCCCCTTTCACCCGCGAACCACCAACCAAACATCCAAGCCGAGGACTTGTTCCATGCATGCATGGATGCATGGGAGGAAAGCATTTGGATTTGTGGTTGTTCACAATCTTCATCCAGAATTAGTGAATAGTATTTGTTGATTGTCGGCCATCCTGAGTCTCATCAAAATGACATATCTCAGCGCATCGCGGCAGAAGTGAAATCGGTTCAACCAGGCGGGGCAACATGTAAACAGCTGCCTATGCCATGGTTGGTGGGTTAACCGTGCCCAAGTTCAGTGTGCTGAGTTTATTCCAAACGCCCCGAGGTGATAGTCGTTACTGTTGTTCCCCGTGGAGGAGACGAGGACTTCTGAACTTTTGAGAGAAAAAATAGATTTTAGCCTCAAGATACGGTCCCTCGCAGCGAGAACTCACCCTTGTGATAATTATGCGGAACTGGCAGGATATTTTCCATATGCTACCAATTATTGAGAAGCCATTGTCCACAATAAATGGTATTCCAACATGAGAATTGCGCCATCGTCGTATAGGGATGGGATGGATCGACAACTGAAACCATAATAAAGAGGTGTCTCATAAGGAGGTAAGCACTTGTCAGAAAGGATGGAGGGGTAGTCAACTGCCTTAACTGTAATCATTCTAGCCCGCTTCCTCCCTTCTCGTCCGCTCCAGACTTGAGATAAATTTATACTGCACCTTTTCCCCACATACAAACTAGACACTTTACATAGAATCAACAAAGCTTCCATACGAACAAGATGTCCCTCGGACGTACCTTCAAGCTCAACTCCGGCTACGAGATCCCCGCCGTTGGACTGGGTACCTGGGTACGTGCGGAGAGCTTCAGGGTCGCAGGGTGAATCTGACTAACAAATGCAAGCTGTCCAAACCCCATGAGGTAGAAGACGCAGTCGAAGTTGCCCTGCGAACAGGATACCGTCATATCGACGGTGCCCCTGTATACCGGAATGAGAACGAGGTCGGGAGGGGCTGGAAGAAATCGGGCGTGCCTCGAGAGCAGATCTTCGTCGGTCCCAAAACCACCTCGCTTGGATTGACAATCACTGATGTCTTCGCAATCAGTTGACTAGCAAGCTCTGGAACACACATCACCGCCCCGAGCATGTGGAGGAGCAACTCGACAAGACGCTGAAAGACCTCCAAACCGATTATCTGGATCTCTACCTGGTGCGATAGTCTCCTCGCTCGAACATTGGCACCGTTGCTGAGAGATGATAGATCCATTGGCCAGTGGCTTTCGAGTATGCGGGGGAAGAGCTGAAGCCCGTTGATCCGGTTACCAAGCGGTTCAAGTTGGCCAACGTCCCTATCAGCGATACTTGGAAGGCCATGGAGAAGCTGGTCCAGTCAGGCAAGGTCCGCAGTATCGGAGTGAGCAACTTCACCCGGGAACATCTCGAGGAGCTCCTCCAGACCGCGGAGATCCCGCCCGCTGCCAACCAGATCGAGGCGCATCCCTATCTTCTACAGCCTGAGTTGATACAGTATCTCAAGGACAAGGTAGGCGGTCCCAGTCTTTTTGGTTGTGTGTGGATCTTGAGCACCGCTGATCGTTTACAGAACATCCTACCTATCGCATATAGCCCTCTTGGCAACAACCTCGCTGGCCTCCCGCGGTATTTACGCCATGCCTGAACACTATCTCGCCTATCCACTGACCAGAAACAGTGTCATCGATGACCCTTTCATCAAACAGCTAGCCAGCTCGCTGAACCAAGACCCCGCCACATTGCTGATCTCTTGGGCCGTGCAACGTGGAACAGCCGTGCTATCCAAGAGCGTGACACCATCTCGGATTGAGAGCAACTTCCAAGGTACCGTACACACTTACTATGTTGCAAGCGAAATCTCCATCGCATTCCGTGCACCGAGTGACTAACCGGACTTCCAGATGTCATCCTTCCCGATCACATCTTCGAAACTCTAAACAGACTGGATCGCCACCTGCGGTACGGATTTCCGTTCCAGTGGGGTTTGGATGTCTTCAAGGAGGTTGGTGCAGAGGAGACCGAGAGGCGAGCGGAGGAGTTTGCTGCAAAGCAACGACAGCAGTCATGAACGTCTTCCGAGCTTTCGTTAAAGATCCACGATATATATGTATATAGCGGCACAGACGGCGACCTACCCACTTATCTCATGATGACACACATTTACCGAGAGAAGAATCTACGTGTAACGAGCCAATTCACCCTCACTCCACTTCTTCCCCGATGAGCTGTCCCCAAGATAGATAATAGGTGGGACGTGCAGCAAAATGCATCCATGCATGCAAATGCGAGCGGAACCAAACCACCACAAGCAAGAGTAGCCATCCGAAGCGCACCCAAACAAAAATCCCCTCCATCCCGCCTACAAAACCCCATAATTTGGAGAAGCATCATCCCCAACAATTTAGAACAATTCGCCTTGAACTTCAACCCTTCAGATGAATCTGTAAATAACCAGCACACCAAGTCTGAACTCCGAAACAATGCCCACCTCCACCTCCACCTCCTCCCACCGAATAACCAAACCACCCACCAAGCGGGGAGTCCGACGCGCATCCCGCAAATCAACCCAGCCAACATCATCACCAACCATACAATCCCACCTGGAACCCCGACCCCAGGAACAACAGCCCAGTAAGCTCCCCCGTATCCCCAGAAGCCGGCAGATACTAACCCACATGCCCAGCCCCCATACCCCCACCCCAAATCCAAACGCAACCACTAATCGAGCGCACCAACGCTCTCGCCCTCTCGGAATTCATCAACCTCTACGTCCCCAAGGATGACCTCCACATCATCAACACGCCAGAGTCCACCCTAAGCCCGCCATCATCCGCGCAGCAACCGCAGCAACCGGCGCAGCACTACGAAATCACCATCTACACGGCCGCAACCCTGCCCCCCAGCATCTTCACGCAATGCTTCCAGCTCATCGAAACCACCTCGGCGGACGCCTACCGCGCCTCGTCGATCGGCTGGTCGCCGCCCAAGAAGCGCAAGGAGATGCAATTACCGGACATGAAGTATCTGATTCTCCGGCGCGCAGACCCCCAACCCCCCCAGATAGCCGAAGAGGGGGATGCCACGAATTCCACCCCGGAAAACGACGAGGTGCTCGGCTTCCTCTCGTTCATGGTCACGTACGAAGACGGGTTCGAGGTGGTCTACTGCTACGAGGTGCACCTGGCGGCAGCGGCGCAGCGGCAGGGGCTGGGGGCGCGGCTGATGCGGGTGTTTCTGCGGATCGGGGAGCAGCTGGGGATGGCGAAGGCCATGTTGACGGTCTTCCGGGCGAATGGGGCGGCGATCCGGTTCTACGAGCGGTTGGGGTTCGGGGTTGATGAGAGCTCGCCCCGGCCCCGGAGGTTGAGGAATGGGACGGTCAAGGATCCCGATTATCGGATTCTCTCGAGGGTTTATGCGAGAGAGTGATGAAACCACAAGTATTGGGCTGGGTTTCTACTGTACTGTATATAAGAAATAGACAAAATAATTTACACTTGCTTCACGTCCTTGCCTCGTACTTCGGGGTTGTCGTACTCCCATTCGTCGCGGAGGGCGGCAAAGATCGTGTCGGCCAGCAGGATGGAAAGCCCCAGGCTCCACACGAGAGTGATGGCGTAGAAGAAGTTGGCGTTGCCCGAGCCGGCGTAAATCCATAGGTGATAGAACGCCGGTCCCAGGAGCGTGGCATAGAGCAACGCCGAGACGGCGAAGAAGGTATAGCGCATTACTGGTTGCTGTTAGTTGTGGAACCAAGCAACGCGACGGATGAGCAGGTACTCACAAGGGAACAGATGGCGGTACAGCGGGAGAAGTGCAAAGTATAGCGAGGCGTCAGATATGCTGGGATAGGGCTTGAAGACGGCAAAGATTCCCAGCAGGGAGCTCAGCACGAACAGAGGCTGTCTTCTCAATCGTATCGAAAGACCGCCCATGTAGGAGGCCAAGTGAAGCCAAAAGACTCCGAGGAAGAATTCGCGAAAGGAGTCGAAAATCTCGATGAAAAAGTACCACCAAAGACCGACATTGGGGGTAAGGTCCGGGACAAGCAATTGGAACCCATATGTGGCAGACACAAATGCCTTGAAGTCCCCAATCAGTAGAGCCGATACCCCAAGCAAGCCGGCAATACTGAGGATGAAAATTGCCAGGTGCTGTAGAGCGAAAACGGTCGTGCTGGGGCAGGTCTTGGCTGTCTGCGCACGCTGATCATAGCACAGCAGCATGAGTGGGATATAGAGTAACGCCGGATAGATCGACAGATACGAGGCAAAACCTAGTGCGAGCATGGAGTTGAAGGTCTTTCCCGTGACGGCACTAGCAAGCGCGTATAGGATTCCGGTCGAGGTGAAGACTGCGGTGGACCGGCCAAGACATGTTGCGATGGTAAAGGGGTTGAATAGGAACCTAGCAGAGTCAATGGTGATATCCCACAAGATGACCTCGTTCGCCTAGCGGTTTCCGTACCATGCTGCGATTGTCACCCCGTCCCATCTGATATGCTTCCGTATCGCCGAGTACGATCGCCCCGAGACTGCCCACCCCGACTCCGCAATTGTGATCAGGGCGTTTGCGTTTATCAAATCGATCAAGGAATATAGTACGACAGTCGGAAAGGGGAAGCCCGGGGAGCTGGGAAGCAGCGAGAAAATCGGAAGAAGAAGTGGCGCCTTCACATTGTCAGCCCGATCTCATCCGCATTGGTTCGATTGAGTGCCGTCCGTACCTGATGGAAGACGCCTCCATCATAGGGGGAAACATTGCGAGTATAGAGAAAGAGGCCTTCTTGTACTGCAAAGGGTTAGCTGTCCATCACACAGCGCAGTCGGCTTCAGTAAAGAGACCTACGTCGTTTGAAGCTGGTGACCGGGGTCGAGACCTCAACTCGGCCAGTCAACAAGTCGGGGAGCGAAGGGAACAACACCAGTAGCAGAAGTCGCAGAGCCAAAGCACCACCGAAAACGGCAGCTTTTCTGCGATCAACCCCCATGGTGTTTTGTATCAGAAGAAAAGATTAGAGCATGCCGGGAGGGGCATGCAATTGAACAACAGCAACAACAACAACAGCGCGGGGAGTGAGAATGGAGGTGGTGTTAGTTGTTGTTGGCTTCACGTGCCAAGCGGAGTAAGTTACAAGGAAATCCTCCGCTTTCCCTTTTCCGCCGTGCACGGACCACGTCCGCGCCGCGGCTCCAAAAAAGAAAAGAAAAAAAAAACTTATCAACGATTTTTCTGGTTATCGGATCTTCCTTCCAAGTCACTCACCCCTCGATTTTTGACCCAATTTCCCATTGCAAAAATGGCTAAGATCAAGAAGAAGGGTTCGCATATCCTCTCTCTTCATGCGATTGAGATCTCGCTGACTTGAGACGCAGGAACCTCTGGCCAGGCCAAAAACTACATCACCAGAACGCAGGCAGTGCGCAAACTTCAGATCTCTCTGCCTGACTTCCGTCGACTATGTATCTTCAAGGGTATGACTTCCCTCCGGATTATACTACACAGATCATCTCGATCTATCTCTGTCTTATGACATCTCACATGCTGACCGTTGCCACTTCATCGTCTGACAGGTATCTATCCCCGTGAGCCTCGCAGCAAGAAGAAGGCCTCGCGGACTTCGACCCCCAACACCACGTTCTACTACACCAAGGATATCCAGTATCTGCTGCACGAACCCCTTCTCCGCAAGTTCCGTGAACAGAAGGCCCTTGCCAAGAAGATCGCCCGCTCCCTTGGCCGTGGAGAAGTCGGTGATGCTTCTCGTCTGGAGAAGAACCATGCGCCGAAACTTACCCTCGACCATGTCATCAAGGAGCGCTACCCGACTTTCATCGATGCCCTGAGAGATCTTGACGATGCTCTTTCCTTGCTCTTCCTCTTCGCCAACCTTCCCTCTTCCACCCACGTTCCTCCTAAAACCATCGCTCTTTGCCAGCGCCTTTGCCATGAGTTCCAGCACTACCTCATCACCACCAACTCCCTGCGGAAGTCCTTCCTCTCGATCAAGGGTATCTACTACCAGGCTACCATCCAGGGTCAGGATATTATGTGGCTGGTGCCCTACCGCTTCGTACAGCGCGTCAACGGCGATGTCGATTACCGTATCATGGCCACTTTTGTCGAATTCTACACCACCCTGCTAGGATTCGTGAACTACCGCCTGTACTCGACTCTCGGCCTCAGATACCCTCCCAAGTTCGACACCCGCAGTGACGAGAACGGCGCCGAGTTGGCGGCTTTCACCCTCGAAGGACGCTCGGTCGGAGCCCCTAAGGCTATCGAAGCCAGCAAGCAGGTCGGCAAGTCTTCCAACCAGGAGGTTTCCGGTGACGTGCAGGCCAAGGTGGACAAGGTCATCAAGAGCGCCGGTCTGGACCAAACCACGGAGGAGCAACCCGCTGAGGCGACCGAAGAGGCGACCGACGCCATCGACAAGTTCGAGCCCGCCGCCCCCGAGGCCGACACCCTTCCCCAACCCGACCTGAGCGGCGAGGAGGCCGGCTCTCTGTTTGCGCCCTTCGTCTTCTACATCTCCAGAGAGGCGCCCAAGGCACCCCTGGAGTTCATCCTCCGCTCATTCGGTTGCACCCGTATTGGTTGGGACGCTGTGCTCGGTGACGGCGCCTTCACACACGACGAGACCGACACGAGAATCACTCACCAGATCGTCGACCGTCCTTCTCTCCCCCAAGAATCGCTTCCCGCCGTTCCCGCCGCCTCCGCCGAGGGCGCCGTCCAGAAGGTCAGACCGGGTACTCGCATCCCCGGTAGAACCTACGTCCAGCCCCAGTGGGTCTGGGATTGCATCAACGAGGGCAAGCTCCTCCGTCCTGATCTGTACGCCCCTGGCGAGACCCTCCCCCCTCACCTGAGCCCGTGGGTCAAGCCCACCAAGGGTGCTTACGACCCTCGCGCCTCCCTGGCCGAGCAGGAGGAGGAAGGCGAAGCCGCCGCTGCCGAGGAAGAGGACAGCGACGAGGAGATGGAGGAGGCCGGTGACGAGCCAGCCGCCGAGGCGGAGCAGCAGGAATCCGAGGCCGAGAGCGACGAGGAGTCCGACATCAACGGTGGCATGGACGTCGCCGGCACCGACGACGAGAGCGAGAGCGAGGAGGAGGCGGAGGACGAGGACTTTGGCGGATTCGACGACAACGAGGCCGCCTCCGAGTCCGAGGACGAGGAGGAAGCCGCCCGCTCGCAGCACCAGAAGGAACTGGAGGCCGAGGCGGCGGGTCTCCCCTTCACATCGGGCGCGACCGGCGAGGCGAAGAAGAAGTCGCAGACCAAGAAGATCGCGTCCAAGAAGCGCAAGGAGGAGGAGGAGCTGGAGCGCCAGAAGATGATGATGAGCCGGAAGAAGCGCAAGTTGCTGGAGAAGATGATGTACTCGAACAAGAAGAAGGACGAGGAAGCGGCCAAGCTGCGCTCCAAGCGGAGAAAGCTGGAGAAGGCGGGCCAGAAATAGACGGATGTGGTGCATCAAAAAGTGTTTTGTTCCTGTGTGTGTGATATTAGTTAGAATGATATCCTTGCGGGGTATTGGAGACCATTGACTCTTTTTTGGGCGTCTTGCATAGTATTCTTATTGATCGGAATTGATTTCAAGTTGTAATAGAGATTGCGCTGTCCGTGGTATGCTACTTGTAGATGATGGAATCTAAGGTGTCTCGCTCAGCATCTATAGTTAGTCCCTTGAGCAGGCCCATGACTGCTTTCTTGAATTGAACCACAGCATACTCTTCAGCACCAAATATCTGAGCTACAAGCACTGTCCACACTCCTCATCATTCCATTTATTTCCAATATATCCGTTGACTCCTCCGTACTCTACTCAACAACCCCACGACCCATGTACGTACAGAATCACGTGACCTCGAACAATTTCCACCGACGGCCGGCCTTGCATCTTCCACATCCTCGACTTCTACAGAACCATCAACCGCACATGTTGACGATAGTGATGACCAAGCCATGGAGTGATATACCCGTACATATAGACAACACTCCCCAAACACAGGGCCAGAAAATTGTGTCTGCCCCAATGCCCTCATCCATCCCGCCAAAGTGCCTCAAACCCGATCTGCATGCATGCTTTACCGCTACGGGGTCTAGATTGTTGAACTCGCATGCCATAAACACACACGCACGCACACACCACCGCATCAGCAACTGAATCTGAACCTGAACTTGAAACACCAATCCAGCAACACAGCCTGAGTTTAGGGGTGCGTGTTACACCAAGATAACACACCGAGGGCAGAAAAGAAAGAAAAAAGAAAAGCAACGAGCAGGCCAAGCTGCCCAGCTGCGCACAAGCACGATGTCCTCCTCAAACTACTACCCCAGCTCGCCGCGGTTCGCGCCTCCCCCATCCGCGCAGCCACAGCCATACCAATCCATCTTCGGTGGTGGCGACAGCAGCCAGGACGCGGGTGGTTCGGATCTCGAGCCCTATCCGGATGACCTTGTCGCTGACGGCGACGGAAACGTGGATTTTCTGGACACGATCATGGAGGAAGGGGACTCGCCTCTCGACGCGGGGCTGTCGGACGATTCGGATTCGGATTCGACGTATCTGGAGGAGAGTGGCGGGGAGGGATCGGAGGAGGGGGATGTCCGACTCAAGAGGGGGAGGGGTGGTGCAAGGTTAGGTGAGGATGAGCGAGGGAAAGTTGACGTGATGGACAGCCACCGTCACCAGCCGTCCTCGTCGCCCGACGCAGACGAGTCCGAGTCCCAGTACCGGCCCAACCGCTTCCGAGGCCCGGAGTCGACCTGGCGGAATCTCACGGCCGAGGATCGGCAGAATGCGCAGGCCTTGGTCGATCTCCGCGCGCGGGACCTGGCGGCGCATCTGTATAATGCGTATGCGTTGCGGGTGCGGGCGCGGGCGATTGCGCGGCGGATGGCGGATGGTGATCTCGAAAGAGTGGAAGAGGAGGTCTTTGCGCCGCCGAAGCGGTGGACGGCGTGGCCGTTGCCTGCGGCGGATGTGCCGCGGCCCGGGGAACTGGTGCGTCGGGCGGTCGATGATGCCTGGACGCTGCGCCGGCAGCCGGACCCGCGGCCGAGTGCCGAGTTGGAGGAATCGCTGATGGCTGTCATGATGAAGACGGCCAAGGAGCGGTTCAATGCCAGAGAGTGGGAGACGAAGACGGCACCCGGTGCGTCGACGCCGCGCGGGAAGAGGAAGTCCTCCATGTCGCAGGCCGGGACCCAGGAGGAGAGTGCCGGTGATTGGGAAAGTGACGAGGGCGAGGAACAGGGGACGGTGGCCGGAATGAAACCCGTGGCTTTACGGCCTGTGGTGCAAGCAGACGATGAGAAGTCACGCGTGCAACTACGACCGCTGACACGAAACATCCTCACGCATTTCGATACGCTGCTCATGGGTCTCCATCGCGCGCGGCAGGGCGACCTCGCACGCGACGACGATAGCTCCGCCAGCGAATGGCAGACTGATACCGCCAGTGCGATCTCAGGCTCGTCCTCCGGGCAGCAGCAGCAGAAACGGAGAGGCAGCGCCGCGGAGAAGGAGCGGAGTCTATCGCGAGGGAGAAAGCGCACACGGCGGTCCTCAATCCGATCCGAGTCCAGCGGTGGGCCTTCTCGTTCACGAAGTACCCGTGTCTCGAGTAGCCGTGCATCCAGCGAGCGCACATCTTCCCAAGCACCCTCGAGTCAGCGCTCGCTCTCGCAGGGTTCTTCACGGTCCCGCGGCCGGTCACGCAGCAGCGATGGCCGACGGTCCGTCAGCCGGGTCCGCCAGGGGCTCCGGGACTGGAGCGAGGTTTTGGGGATTGCATCCATGACCGGGTTCCCAGCCGCGGCGGTGATGCGAGCCTCCCGCCGCTGTGCGGATTTGTTCGGCGAGGATATGGCGTTTCGAACGTTCCACGAAGGACAGGTGCGGCAGGACCTGCCGGACGCTGGTAGTGGTCCAGGGCCGTGGCACTACGTGGAGAGCGAGTCCGAACCTGAGGCTGAACTGGAGCCCGAGCCTGAGTCTGTGCCCCAACCCGAGGCAATTCCATTGTCATCACGAGCGTCGTCCAGGAAACCTCGCTCGCGGGCGACATCCCTCAGGGGTGGCTCGAGATCCCGCGCGACGACTGCATCTGCCGACGACACGCCGCGTCCCAGAGGAAAGGGCGAGCACCGGAAGTCCGATCTGGTGTGCCCCATCAAGAACTGTGATCGGCATTATAACGGCTTCTCCCGAACGTGGAATCTGAACCAACATCTGAAGACCATGCATCCGGGGTACCAGCCTTCGGTCTCTGCGAGAAACTCGTCGGCTGCTAAGGCTTCTAGGAGGAAGGACAATGCTAACGAGGGGTGATCTCCGGAGGTGATAAGTGTATCGTATGTGTATCAGATGTGATGATGATACGCTATCTGTTGCCAATGCTACGAATAACGGAGACGGACACAGCGCTTGCCTGAAGATAACAGCCAACGCATCTGTGTGAAATGGGCATTCTAGACTCTTAACCCACCATGCTGGGCGATGGCACATCCACTCAGCGATGCTAGTCTCAAATACCATACCCGAACCCCAACCCTACAAATCAACACCCAAAGCTACAACCGCCACCACAACATCCCCTACCAACCCCCCCCCCCCACCCCCCCCCCCCCACCAACCCTTCAAACCAAAACAATCCCCCTCAAGCAAGCCCATTACACCTCGCCCCGCGATGCCAATTCTCCCCCGTCGACGTGGTATAATTCCACCAAAACCCAAGGAACTGCGGCTCGTCGGCAGGGACCGCACACTCCGTCGCAAAGACGGGCAACCCGCCCACGAACTCGGCATACCGGTCCAACGAACACGAATACCCCGGTCCATCCTGGCAGGTGCGCAGGGGCACGACCGCCTCGTTCAGCACCAACCGCACGTAGATGCCCGCGGGGCCGAGCGCGCTGCTGCTGCTGCAGTTCAACCGCTCGATAGTCAGCCGGCCGCCCATGGGGATGATGTCGGTGATGCGCCAGTGTTGCTGGAGGTCGAAGGCGACGCGGTCGGTGGGGAGGGGCTGCGGGGGGGTCGCGATGTCCAGAGCCGCGATTATGGGGCTGATGTTGCTGTCGTGGGCGCTGTGGGGTTGGGTTGGTGGGGTTCACGAAGGGGGTAGCAGAGCTGGGAGGGAAGTGGAGGAGAGGAGAGGGAGGAAGAGGGGCAAGGAGCGGGCTTACAAGTTGAAGAACAAGGGTCCGGCTGATGAGGGACCCTGCTGGAGGAGGGCGAGCGAGGCGTTGAGGTAATTCGCGCCGACGGCGCGCATGTATTTGTTCCCTGGGCTGGCCGGGGGGCGCATTCAGTAAAGTTCGACCGGGGTCGGGCAGCGGAGCTTAGTAGCTAACGAACTCACCCAGCGCAATAATAGAAGTTCACGTCCCAGATATACGAGAAACTGACCCATTCGTCTGTCGTGAAGACGTCGATCCATTCGGACTCGCTGCGCGTGTTCAGCTCGTATGCCGTCATTGCTGCGCCGCACACTCGTGGTTAGTCTAGTCCGACTGTGATGTAGTACAGTGTACAATAGATATAGCAAAGGCTGAACTCAGACAACCGGCTGTACTCACTCATCAGCGTCACAACATCCTCCCCGCTCAGATTAAGACCCTTATACTGCGCATTCAACCGCTCCGCCGCGGCATCGAACTGCGGGAGACGGTACGGATACGCATCGCACTTGTCCCGCGCCGGGCCATCGTCCTGATGGCACGAGGGCGTCAGACTGTCCGCGCCGCGACTGCTAGATTCCGAGATGAGGTTCAGGGCCGCGTGGGTGGAGTAGTTCTGCATGCCCAAGAACCCTTCCCCGAACCGCCGGGCCGTGTCGATGATGCGCTGGAACTCTGCCGCGAAGAGTGGGAGTGTCGTTTGTGTGCTGCTGCTGCTGCTGCCGCCGCCGCTACCATCCCAGAGATGGCCATAGCGTGCTCGGTACTGCTGCCCGTGGGTATACGCCTCCGCCAGCCCCGCGTAGGGCCCCGTGAAGGTCTCGGCTTCGTAGCAGTCCGCCGGCACGTAGTAGGTCCAGTTGCCGCGGAGGAAGTCGAGGTCGCCCCGCGCGACGCTGCTGTTCGACGCCTGTACGGTGCTGTTGACTTTCTGCAAGACGGCCTCGATCGCAGGACCCTCCCCCGAGGCCGGGTATCGCTCGCCGTGGCGTTTGACCATGATCACCTGGTCGACGGCGCATTGCGGCGGCGGGTCGCGGCTGATGCCGTAGGATTTGCGGTCGACGTAGGGCCCGCGGATGCCATCGTATTTGAG
The DNA here is from genome assembly GCF_003184785.1 of Aspergillus japonicus CBS 114.51. NCBI lineage: Eukaryota > Fungi > Ascomycota > Eurotiomycetes > Eurotiales > Aspergillaceae > Aspergillus > Aspergillus japonicus. The sequence goes on along the minus strand of NW_020291655.1, from coordinate 260,756 downwards.
GAAATTGTCGCCGTCGACGACTTGTTGCGAGATGTGGGAGGCCGGGAATGTGGCGGCCGTTGCTGCTGGGATGAGGAAGAGGTAGTAGGGGATTGAGGGGATGAATATCTCGGGTTTCATGCTGTCGGGGAGTTGTGAATTGAGTCTTCACGGGGAATAGTGCGCAATTAGGGTGAAGTGGTTCTGTTAATGGTTGTTCTGTGTTCTTGGAAGGTCTGGCCTTGTATTCACGTGGATCACATTCCAGACTGATGAGCTCATGCGACAAGGATTGCGGGCGTGAGAGGACAGGCAGGCAGCCGTGACTGGCTAGGGATATAGGATGGGTTTCAGTCAGGAGACAATTCAACATGCAAAGGGGCTGCTATACTTTGGTGCTCAGGCGAAGGAGGCCCGAGACAGTGTTGTGTACAGTAGTCCTTCTGGTTCCTGGACAATGATATCATCCCTTGCACTCCCTGGTTCAAACTCAATGGCATCCTGAACCCTCCACAGTTCTTTAGGTCGCTCAACTCGCATCCATACTCCATGTATGTACTTTGTAGTAAGCTCATGCAGGACTAGAACTCGCACATTAGGTTGCACAGAAAGGCCAAGGGATTGAGAGAAAAGGTACCTACACCACAACAAGATACTGATGTACCGTAGATTCCCAACCCTCCACACCCATCCACAAGCTCAGCCTGAATTGAAGAGGAAATGAAGTGTAATAATCCCAATTAATGTACATACAAAAGATGCATCGAAAAAAAAAAAGCGCCGAAACCAACCAGTTGGTCGTATCCCATGATGAATATGCACGGTTCTTGCCAATATCAACAAGACCCTGGTAGCCTGTTATCCACAACACATCTCGCACTCCGCTGCTTGCGCTCCCTGTTGAGACCCTCATACCGTACAATGCAATTGCCCGTGAACCCTTTCCGCCGCCGCCGTGTCAGAACCTAAGAAATGCTCGGTTCGAGAGGACAATTGTCCACCGGGTGTGCTGTCAAGCTTCTAGGTACAGAGAAATTCGCGCGCTCGCTTATTTGCCTTGGCGTTGCTTGTGCTTGGGGTTCTTCGAGCTGTGTGTTGAATATACATGTCAGAATCCTGATATTGAGGTGGTATCAGTTGGTGGCGCTTACCAGATGATGTAGACACGGTTCTTTCTCCGGACGGGCTGCGGTTGAAACAGACAATGTTAGCCGCCTACCCACAGAGCATGAACAATCCCTTTCGCAGACATGCAGTGCCACTGCAGATTCCGGCGTATGATATCCCCTCCTCCGCGGGGCGCGAAGTAGTCCTACCTTGCATCCATCACACAGGCGCTTGACCGAAGACCGCGTCTTCATGCCGCGGACCTGCTCGACCTGTCGCAGAGTCGCGCTGGCCACACCGGTCTGCTGTCCGGAGCGGAGCAGACGAAGACCATTACCGAAGGGGAGCTTGGCCAGTTGCGAGAACGACCGCGAAAGGAGACCGGCGGGTTTGCGGGAGAGGGAGGGGAGGAGCTGGCGGAGGGCGCCGGTCGAGGCGCCGAGGAGGGAGCGGACGGACATCATGGTGGTCGAAGGGGCGGATAGAGAGACGACTCTGATTCCGCTATATATTCGAGGCGAAAATAACGGGCTGCAGCAGAGAAACCGGGACTTTTTCAACCACCAAGGTGCGGCCGTCAACTGATGCTCCGGAATTCCTTCGGAGCATTTTGGTCGGGTCGACTGTATCGCCGGCCTCCGATAGCGGTAGAGTATACCGCGTTTTGATTGGACAAACACACAGCCAATCAGCGCGCACGCACTTACTTCGACATGAACTAAAGCCTGAAGGTCTGGTGTTTGATTAATGTACCGGGCGAAACAATCGGACGAACGCTTGAGATGCAACATTATAGTATTTCGGATTCTATGTACGGAATGATGCCTAGCACTCTCACACTAAAAAGAAACAGCCCAAGCTCTATCGACACTATGCCCAACAAGAACGCCCATATGAAATAACAAGAAGGGAATCAAAAAAACTCTTTAAGCTTTCTCCCAAACAAACGGAAACGACTCAAGAAAGTTGCTGGATGTTTTAAGCACGAAGGAAAGTTTGGTAAGTGGGAGAGTCGGTGTGCTCGCTGAAGGGATATCCCAAGTCTCTCAAGAAAGCCTCAAGCTCCTCCTTCTCATTCTCGGGGCATTGGATACCGGCAAGCACCTTTCCAACATCTCCGCCGTAGTTGCGGTAGTGGAACAAGGAGATGTTCTGGTTGGGGCGAAGAGTGGTCAAGAATTTGGCCAGAGCACCGGGGCGCTCAGGGAACTCGAACATGAACAATCGCTCACTTTGGACGCTGCTGCGCCCACCGACCAAGAAACGAACGTGTCGCTTGACAAGTTCGTCGTCGCTCAAGTCCTTGACACTCATACCTTCCTTGGTGAGGTGGGTCATGATCTTGGCCAAATCGTCTTGGCCGGTCAACGCAGACAGGGAGATACCCATCAGGACGTCGGCAGAGGCGTCGTGGGCATATCGGTAGCTGAAGGCAGTGACCGCATGGGGAAGAATGACTTCAACGAGCTTGGCAAATGCGCCCGGCTTCTCGGGGATGTTGACACTCAGAAGAGCCTCCTTCCGCTCACCCAGAGCGGCACGCTCAGCGACGAAACGCAGACGATCAAAGTCCATGTTCGCACCAGAAGTGATAGCACACAACTCCCGGTTAGTGTCGGGGCTGGGATACATGCTAACATACTTCTTGAGACCGGCCAAAGCCAGTGCACCCGCCGGTTCAATGATGGAACGGGTATCCTCAAAAGCATCCTTGATAGCAGCACATGTCTCGTCGGTCGAAACCTGGATGACTTCATCGATAACTTCACGGGCCAGCCGGTAGTTCTCCTCTCCGACGGACTTGACCGCCGCGCCATCGGCGAACAGTCCCACTTCCTTCAAGAACACGCGCGATCCAGAGTCTAGAGACTGATGCATGGCGTTGGCATCGTGGGCCTCGACACCAATGATCTTGACGTGAGGCGCGATGCGCTTCATATAAACTCCAATGCCAGCAATCAGGCCTCCTCCACCGACGGCGCAGAACACAGCTTCAAGTTTCTGCAGGTTGGCCTGGCGCAGGAGTTCCATACCAATGGTTCCTTGGCCGGCAATCACGTAAGGGTCATCGAAGGGAGGAATGTTGGTGAGCCCGTGCTGTTGCTGCAGGCGGTGAGCCTCGTCTTTGGCCGCATCAAAGTCATTGCCGTGGAGAACGACGCTTCCGCCCAAGCGAGCGACGTTAAGGTGCTTGATCGCGGGGGTGCCCGAGGGCATAACAATGGTGGCGGGAATCTTGAGATGGCGGGCAGAGTAGGCAACACCCTGCGCATGGTTTCCTGCGCCATTTCTCCATTAATTTTTGATGCCCCATGTATTGCCTGTCAAAGTAGGGAGGGTTGCTCACCGGCAGAGCATGCAATGACACCCTTCCACCGTTGCTCGTGAGTCAAGTGAGCCATCTTGTTGTAGGCACCGCGCAGCTTAAAGCTGAAAACAGGAAGCAAATCTTCCCGCTTGAGCAGCACACGGCACTCCAGGCGGTTGCTCAGGTTGACGGCATGATGGAGAGGGGTTTCGTCGATAATGTCGTAGACACGGGAAGTTAAGATCAACCGGAGGTACTGTAGATGACAAGCGCATGAGCAACACGCCCGGTTAGAAGGAAATCAGGACCACAGGGCGCTTACATCTGGGTAACCGTTGGGAAGAAGATAGTCGTCGGGGATGCCCCAGTCATAGGCAGTCGAGTCCTCCCCTTTTTCCGAAGTGGGAGTTGCAAGCGCGGACTCAGTCAAGGTGAGGTTACTCACCTTGGCGGAGACCGGAGTCGCAACGCCGTCGTCAGATACTTCGCTGGGCATATTCAAGGGTTATATATGGATAATATGAAGAGAATGAACGTTTGGGGACAAAAAGAAGGTAAGAACGAAGCGCCAGCACCAAGTGGGAGTCGAGACCGAGAAAAAAAGCCGCGGTGGCACTGACTAACTATGATGGATAAGTCACCCTTTCTATTCCGCGGGGAGGAGGGCGAAAATTCCGTGATCGGAGCGGAAAAGTTTATGTCATCAAACCCTCTCTTCCAGCCCTAAACAATGGGATTGGTTCATCGATCTGGAGGAAAGAGAGATTTGATGGTTATTTATCGCCTGAGTATTACTTCCTTCATCCAAGCAATTGACTTTTGTACTCCTCGTTTTCAAGTTTTGTGCCATTTGCCATATAATTCTCCTTGCGGCAATAGCTGATTCTGATCTATGTGCTCGGGCAGTTGGCCCCCCCCCATACAAAGCCATGGATGGCCGGTGGATCCCCATCGATCGCCAGCATAACAGTCAAATCGAGTAAGGTGGCCAATCATCTTGCGCTCCTATAACCAGCACAGTCAAGGTTTTACTTGACTGGTCAACGGACAGCTGCTTTTTCTACCGCGCCCTACTGGCGCCCTACTGATAACAACAATTTACATTGCTCAAGATATCGCTAGGGTTGTTGCACAAGATTCTTAGTGACAAAGAGTATGTGGTGAGCTCAGATTGTACTAGGCTGATGCCAGTTTCTACTATGTCTTGTAGTTGCTTGTCGATATGGTAATTATCCCATTACCAATAACCTCGCTAGATTCTTTTGAAGAATCAATCGATGTCGGGTTGCCTGGCTCCGCAAGATGTAGGTAGTTATGGCCTGATAGTCCGGCACAATGGAGGCGTAAGTCAGCTTACTGTAACGTTACCAGACCTTGCTGTACTGCTGCGTAAGTTACGATACACAAATTATCTCAAGGTTCGTTGCGACGTCATGTCATTTTCGGCATTGTCCGTCCGTATCTCATTTACTTGCGCCATATCGTCAGAGGGGCAAAAGTGACGCGAAGAGTCAAAAAGTCATTCTCAGGTTGAACCTATTCTCTTGTTTCTGGAAGATAGTCTTTCTGGACGGCGACACAGTCTCACAGCTTGCGCTCTCCCACGCAGAACGCCACCTTCAATCAGCTCACACTTTTCGAGTCCTACTATCAAGATGAGCGAGCCACTACCTTCCTCTTTCGATGACAACCCGTATGTACAAAGATCCTTTCGATATGATGCTTACAGCTGCAGTCGTCAGTCAGTCACTGATGGCCTTCCCTGTCTGTAGTCAGTTCCAAGAAGAGACTTCGCTGCAGAAGTTCCGCAGGCGGCTCAAGCAAGAGCCGCTGATTCCGCTCGGTACGTCACTCTACCTCGCGCCGACCTGTCCTCCTCAATAACTGTTTTGGAATTGTACTGACTGGGCGGGTTGTTTGACAGGATGTGCGGCTACCTGCTACGCCCTCTACCGGGCCTACCGATCCATGAAGGCGGGCGACTCTCTTGAAATGAACAAAATGTTCCGTGCCCGTATCTACGCCCAGTTCTTCACCCTGATCGCGGTGGTTGCTGGAGGCATGTACTACAAGACCGAGCGACAGCAGCGCAAGGAATTCGAACAGGTTGTGGAGGCACGCAAGAGCCAGGAGAAGCGGGATGCTTGGCTGCGGGAACTGGAGATCCGAGACCAGGAGGACAAGGATTGGCGGGAGCGCCATGCCGCCATCGAGGCTGCTGCCAAGGATGCGGGCAAGAGAAAGGCCACTGCGGAGCAGGACGCTGCTCGTTCGGCCCTCGAGCCCTCCGAGGAGAAGTCCATCGGTGTTCTGAGTGCTGTTATGGAGCTCTTGTCGCGGCAGAAGTGAAGTCGCCAAAGGGGGGACGTTTTCTGATTGATTCTCGCCATTCCGTCTGGGTATCATATCTTATTGTACATACATACATTCACACTTTTTTGAAGGAAAATGCACACTCTCCGCTAGCTACTCGTCCCTACCCTATCTGCTTTACATCTCGGTTGGCCAGCTCAACCGGCAATTTGCTCGTCAATGTATCTCCTCATTGTTTCGAACTCCGCTTTGCCAGTCTGGATGCTATCAGCAATAAAAGCAATCAACTCTGGTTATGTTAACGTACTGAAAGCAGGTATCGAATGTGTTGCTATCAACCGTCAGTAGCATATTCAGCCTGTATATGTGCTCAGCACTTACCAGATCTGTCACTTCTCGATGGCGCTCGAACTCATTGCGGGCATAATTGCGCAGCTCATCGCGGGTTGGTGAACTGGGGATTGCTTTGGCGATATTAGCACAAGCCACCACATCGCACACAGCAGAATGAGAACATCGGACGAACAATTCAAGGCTCTGACTATCTCGCGCCATAAAGCAAGAACCCGCTGTCTTTGAATGAACTAATACGAGATATTAGCGAACCGGATTTCCTTTAGCATTTGGGTGGATCTACTGACATGGTCAAGACCAATAGTCGGCTTCTTAAGCTTGGACGGCTGGTTCTGAGAGATAGATGCTAGAAGTCGCAATGAGGCCCGCATTATCGCTAAGTGCAATATGTGTGTTCCCTGTTCCAGTAGGGTCACCCAGAATATCTAGTATGTCTTGATGTGACCCCGACAATATGCGATCGCCCGCGGGTTGTCCTTCGGTAGAGTGGCGGAAGGCAAGGCGGTCAGCAAGCTCGTGTGTATTCGTATGAAACGTTACCGGACGTTCGGTATTGCTGATACACCTTTTTATCTCGTGATTGGATTGTTGAACCAAACTAGAAAACAACAGTCTTACTTGACGGTACATACTTAGGTGTACTTAACCTGAGTTTCCTCTTGTTGACTACTTGAAATCTTTGCATTCGACTTAGACAACATGTTATCTGCTACAAAGAGGATGATAGTCTAAGGCGACTTTCGAGAAATGCGAGTCTGTTGTCTGTCAGTCACATTCTTCCAAGTTGACAAACTTCAGACCTGAGACCCGGTCCGAGCTCGGAGTATGTGCTAGCTGTGGTCAACTACTCTGATGTAGAGGATACGATTGGCAAGTACGACTCCAACAAGATCAGACTAAGCACCGGACGTGCTGTACATGTAGTTACCGGCTTATCGATAAGAAGTACAGTACTCCGTAGTTACAATGCATCGAAAGTTCAATGGCCGAGTAAATAGGTCAACAAAGGGCGAGGATCAGCCGATGAGGAACACGTGACCGCGTGCCTGGCTTCCCCGAACTTTTTTTCGGGGCCGCAGAAAAGAAATCAGGTCGCGGTTCCCGGCTGTCCCAAAAGAGCACCAGCGCTCATTCAACGTTCTCGGTGTCGTCGGTCACAGTCGTCGGTCACAGTCATGAGGTGTCCTACTCTTTCACGGTTGCCATACCGTGCCGTCTCTGGCTTGACCAGGACTCCTGTTCGCCTTCAGGCTCAGACCCTTCTTTCGCGGAGATGCGCATCCACCGCTGTCCTCCGTTCAGCCACTGTTGCTCCGGCTTATCAGTCCGTCCTCAGCAAACAGAACCAGCAACGGAGGACTGCTTCCGCCACTGCCAATGCTGTGTGAGTATCTTCTGGCGCTAGTTGCCTATCGTTCTGTCATCAGTCCACAATATCCATTAAACCTGCTTACTGACTCGTGGATTGCATTTCTCTAGCCTCGAGGCCGCCGCCGCCACTCCCGATGCTTTGTCCCAGGAAGCTATCATCGAGAACCTGGACCCCGTTGAAGCCGCACGCCTGTCTACGGTCCGCAACATTGGTATTGCTGTAAGAAATCCACTTACACTCTCCGGGTTTACATTATTAACATGCTTTCTCGATTCGATAGGCACACATCGACAGTGGTAAGACGACATGTACCGAGCGAGTCCTTTTCTACACTGGCCGTATCAAGGCCATCCACGAGGTCCGTGGCCGTGACAGTGTAGGAGCGAAGATGGACTCCATGGACTTGGAGCGTGAGAAGGGTATCACCATTCAGTCTGCTGCTACGTACTGTGACTGGATGAAGAAGGACAAGCAAGGTCAGGAGCAGAAGTACCACCTCAACTTGATCGATACCCCGGGTCACATCGATTTCACCATTGAAGTCGAGAGAGCGCTGCGTGTTCTTGACGGTGCGGTCATGATTCTGTGCGCTGTCTCCGGTGTTCAGTCCCAGACCATCACTGTCGATCGTCAAATGAGACGTTACAACGTCCCCAGAATCTCGTTCGTCAACAAGATGGATCGGATGGGTGCCAACCCCTTCAAGGCCGTTGATCAGATCAACACCAAGCTCAAGATTCCTGCTGCCGCTGTCCAGGTGCCGATTGGTGCCGAGGACGAATTCGAGGGTGTGGTCGACCTCCTTCAGATGAAGGCTATTTACAACCACGGCCCCAACGGTGAAGACCTTGTGGTCAAGGATGAGATCCCAGAGAAGGTCAAGGATGTCGTGGAGGAGCGGAAGCGCATGCTTGTTGAGACTCTCGCTGACGTGGACGACGAGATCGCGGAACTCTTCCTCAGCGAGATCGAGCCCACCGAGGATCAACTAAGACAGGCTATCCGCCGCGCCACCATTGGTCTCAAGTTCACCCCTGTCTTCATGGGCTCGGCTCTTGCCAACAAGTCTGTGCAGCCCATGCTTGATGGTGTCATCGATTACCTTCCCAACCCTTCCGAGGTTCAAAACCTCGCTCTCGATAAGAAGCGTGACGAGGCTTCGGTGAAGCTTGTTCCTTACAACTCACTGCCGTTCGTCGGTCTCGCTTTCAAGCTGGAAGAGAGCAACTTCGGACAGTTGACCTACATTCGTGTTTATCAAGGTACCCTGCGTAAGAGTGCTAACGTCTTCAACGCACGCACGGACAAGAAGGTCAAGATTCCTCGCATTGTGCGCATGCACTCCAATGAGATGGAGGATGTTGCCGAGGTCGGCGCGGGTGAAATTTGCGCTGTGTTCGGTGTCGACTGTGCTTCTGGTGATACTTTCACTGATGGCCAGCTGGCTTACACCATGTCGTCTATGTTCGTCCCTGAGCCCGTCATCTCTCTTTCCATCAAGCCCAAGCACGCCAAGGATGGCGCCAACTTCTCCAAGGCCATGGCTCGTTTCCAGAGAGAGGATCCTACCTTCCGTGTGCACTTCGATAGCGAGAGTGAACAGACCATCATCTCCGGTATGGGTGAATTGCACTTGGACATCTACGTTGAGCGCATGCGCCGTGAGTACCGGGTAGACTGCGAGACCGGCCCTCCTCAAGTCGCGTACCGTGAAACCATCGGCCACCGCGTTGAATTCGATCATCTGCTCAGGAAGCAGACCGGTGGTCCTGGTGACTTCGCCCGCGTTGTGGGATGGATGGAGCCTACTGGCAGTCTGACGGAGAATGTTTTCGAGGAACAGATTGTTGGTGGCAGTATCTCCGAGAAGTTCGTGTTCGCCTGTGAAAAGGGATTCCACTTGGCTTGTGACAAGGGCCCTCTCATTGGACACAAGGTCTTGGGTACCAAGATGGTCATCAACGATGGTGCTACTCACATGACTGATTCCTCTGAAATGTCATTCAAGAACGCCACCCAGCAGGCGTTCCGCAAGGCCTTCAAGGAGGCCAACCCCTCTATCCTCGAGCCTATGATGAAGACCGTTGTCACTGCTCCTGCTGAGTTCCAGGGTGATGTTATTTCCCTCCTGAACAAGCGTGGCGCTACCATTAACGACTCCGAAGTTGGTGTCGATGAGTTCACCGTTCAAGCCGACTGCAGCTTGAACGGTATGTTCGGCTTCAGTAGCAACCTCCGTGCCGCCACTCAGGGTAAGGGTGAGTACACCATGGAGTTCAGTCACTACGAGAAGGCTCCTGGTCACCTTCAGTAAGTTTGCCTAACCCATCGAATTGTTGCATGTCGCAATTGAAGGAGTCAAGCATGCTAACCTCGTTCCCAATCCTCCAGGAAAGAGCTCATTGCCAATTATTTGAAGGCTCAGGCCGACCGCCACAAGAAATAAGCGTCGAAAATCGCTTTTCGACCGCATTAACTCGACTGCAGGGGTGCCCTCTCATGCATTGCGCGAGTTCCAGGCCATATTGGCTCGATCCCACCCCTCATCTAATCACCTACGAGGGCTTCGGAGACCAAAGAACTACACTCCGGCCCCTCTTTTTCCTGTATAACTGACTCCTTCCAAAACCGGTCCGGCGTGTTTTTGAATATGAAAATGATGTGTTTCTTTTTTTCTCATCCCTGTCCAAATACCTCGGGCTCATGTATTATTTACCAAGCAAAATAGATAACCCTTCTGCGCATTTAGACCAGAGGCCCCCTCCCAAGGCTGTTGTGTGGGCATGCAACGCGCCAAGCTCAGAGGCATGGATACATTTAACACAGATTGTACATAAGTTTTTGATAGTTGGGTTATGATATATCTCCTCTCCTGAACGAATGAAGTTGGAAGACATACAAATTGGTCTAGATATAGATAGGTACTGTAAGAAGAACAAACCCATGGCTAACACCTCGCGAGTTCTGATTTACGCCACTCCATCCCCATGTATTATCTATCTCGCGGGTCAGACATGCCGCCACTCAAGCTTATGTCTCAGATCTAACATCCGTCTAAGGCTTCACCGCGGTAACGCTACCTCTTTGTGCAAAATCTGATCGTGCCCTCATCCAGAGGACGGGATATTGCGGATCTTTTACGTTTACTGTCGTGGATGCGGATCCCAGTGGACCATCTCCTTGTGCTTTGGTGCAGCTGAATCCACCTGAGACTAGATCTCAGCCATTGAAGGCTCTCAATACAGCCAAGGCGGCGACCGAGAACGTCGCGACACGATTATGCCCTGGTAGAGAGCGTGAATCGTCCAATCAGCCCTCCTCCCGCTCGAACCGGGACCGGCGGTGTCACTTACCTCCATACGCAACACGTTCCCATCGAACCCTCTTGACCACGGCAGAGTCCTTGGCCGAACTGCTCTCCCAGACCTGGACCTCATTCGGTCCGCCCGAGTCGTCCTTCTTCGACACCACAATCTCTCCAGGGCTGTCCTCGACGGCTTCCCCCGTGGCCGCGGCCCAGACGCGCCGGCCTTCTTGCCAGGGGATCTCGACATCGTTGGCTGCATGCACGATGAACAGATTCAGCCCTTGCGCGGCATACGCTGGGGCCGGTTTGCCGCTGCCACTGTCGTTGCTGTTGACGCCCGACAACCGCGCAACGCGGGCAGCGGTATCCCAGCGGTCGACGATCTGGCGCTTCGCGTAGTCCTTGATGCCGGGGTAGGCGGCGAGGGGCGCGAGCATGGGCGGGGTGATGCCCTTCACGCTGTAGGAGTCGATGAGGCTCGGGACGTTGCTGAAGGAGGCCAGGAGGATGACGCCGGCGAAGGGCTCCGGGCTCCTGAGGGCGGGCTGGCTGGCCGTTGGGTCGGCGGACCCGAAGGCGAAGCGCTCGGCCACGGCGGCGGTCACGGCGGTGCCCAGGCTCTGGCCCATGATGACGATGCGCGACGGCGGGATCCGCAGCGGGCCGGCGGTGAGGTAGTTGAGGAGCGCTACGCCGTCGGTGATGAGGCCTTCTTCGGTGGGCGAGCCGGTCGAGAGGCCGAAGCCCCGGTAGTCCAGGGCGAAGACATGCACGGGATGGGACGGGGTCGATAGTCCGAGGAGTTGCCGGTAGATGTCGGGGCGCTGGGCAGAGGCGAGGTGGGCGGCGTTGCCGTGGACTTTTTTGGGTCGATGATGTGAGGGGTGTGTGGTTTATGGTGTTTGTGTTGGATGTGGTGGGGACTCACAGTTGACAACAACTCGCGCCTTGGGGTTGTTGGCGAGTAGCTTGAATGCAGTGGTCTTGGTATAGTCCTCCGCTGGGCCGTATCGTTCGTTCTCACGCAGGTCATCTTCGTGTTCCTTGCACAGTGGCAGGGGAAGCAGATGCCATGCGTACAAGGTCTCGTTGTCGGGAGTGACCAGGTTGAATGGTTGGACTTGCGTTTCTGTTTCCGTGTCAATGGTTGATCACTAGTGCAGAGAGAGGAAAGGATATCGGTTTAGAAACATACTCAGGAAACCGAAAGACTCAACAAGGTTGATGTCCTGCCATCGGGTAGGATTCACTTTGTGAACATAAAGTGCACTGGCCGGGCAGTAGAAGAGTAATAACCGGTCAGCTGTGGAGTTCTAGATCGCTGTTATCTCAGGTGAGTGGATGGCAGCAAGAATCATACAGGCGTTGGACGACAGGGTATGTGAGCGCATAGACGACAAGCACATAGAACAGGCCACCGGCTGCCAGCGACCAGTAAGCTTTTCGAAAGATGGACTGAAGCTCAACCATCTTTGGAAGAATGATTTTAGCTATGAGTAGATATCAGTTCATGCAAGCAATCGTATAGTAAAGTTATAGTACAGGAAGGGGTCGCGGCGGAGTTCCAATTGAGCTGAGGCTCGTTTGCCCCATTCGGTCATTTTCCCTCCCGCTATTTTTCTGTTTCTCCTCCACCTCCGCAACTCTCCCCCTTCTTACAAACCACTTCTATTATCACCTACATCGGTTCTCTGCGCAATGCTTCCCATGTATCGTACGGGGAACCTATATAAAACCACAAGACCATAACCTCGTCCAATTCGCCATCCTGCTAATATCCTCCCGATGGCCGAGAAACGGAGACTTTCCGCCCGCGAACGCCGCGAACCTGCGGCGAAGCGACGGGTGTCCGAAGCCGCGCCTCGATCTTCTCCTCAGCCTCAACAATCATCTAAACGAAAGGCTTCAACGCCTGTTGTGGCTCCGGCACCTCCTTCTCCACAGCCAGAAAAGATCGAAAATCCTCTGCCTACCAAAATCAAGGATGGAGAAGCTCTCCCCACCTTGCCCGCTCCGCAGCCGGACGACCTCTCGTCGAAGGAGTATCAGTCCATCGCGGAGAGGTGCGAATTCTTCCCAAGGCCGCTGTCCTAGGACACATCCATGTCAATGGGCATTTTAGCTGACTGACCTTGTGTAGCGCGATACTCCTAGCCTCCCTCGAACGATCGAAGAAGAAATGGCTAAGCGATGGCATCCTCGAACGGTACTGGACCAAGCCCAAGAAAACGAAGAGAGAGCAGATTGAGGGCAAGAACCCACCTAAGGAAAGCATGACCAAGGTTGGAGCTTGCAACATTGTGGTTGGCCCGCACCTGTTCGATGCTATGATGTATACCGTGAAAGATCCCAATGCGCCGCCGCCGATTCAGTATACACCACCCCAGCGCCCGATGGTCCATTACGGCCATCCCAATAACTTCCAACAATATCATCCGTATCCGCAGGGTCCCACTCCTCCACAGCAGTCACGCCAGCAGCAGCAGCAACCGCCGCAGCCAAAGCAGCCAAAGCAGCCAAAGCAGCCAAAGCAGCAACAGCAGCAGCAGCAGCAGCAGCAGCAGCAGCAGCACCCTCCTCATGGACCACAAGCTACTCCAGGCACACCTCAGCCGGCCTATCCTCCTGCCAGCCATCCACCTCTACTGCATCCCGCTCGAACACCTAGCCATACTCCTCACCGGACTCCCGGGCCTCAAGCAGCGCAGCGACCGTCTCCGGCACAACATCCTCAGCCGCAGCAGCAGCCGCCACAACCGCCGAAACCCAGCCCAGACCCTGTGATTCAAATGCTCGCAACTCGAGCCGCTTCCGATCCGGACCTCAAAGCCCTGATGCGGGTGGTAGCTTCCAGCAAGGCGTCTCAGGAGCAACTGCGTGCTTTTCAGGCTCACATAGATGAACTTAACGCTATAATCAGAGCAAGGGAGCAGCAGCAACAAAGACAGCAGCAGCAGCAGCAGCAACAACAACGCCAGCAGCTACAGCAGCAACAGCTACAACAGAGACAATCACTACCCCTTACTCCTGCTCATCCGCAAGCCGCTTCCAGAACACAACAACCTCCCCACCAACCACAGACGCCGCAACAGACACCACAACACCCGCCTCCCCAACAACGACTCCCGCAGCAGCCAGAGCATCCAACCCCGCAGACACAGCCTCAACCCCAACCACACCCGCGTGTCGAAGTCCAGGTCAAATCATCACCAACTGCGGGTCCAGCACTAGCACAACCTGGCGCGCCATTACAACCCCCGCAGACCCCAACATCACAAACTGCCAAGGCACAGCAAATCAAACAGGAGCCCGGGCCAGTCGCGCAAATCCAGCCGGCTACCCCCCAGGCCCCTCACCCGCATGTCGCACCGGGACCAGCGCCAGTTGCGGAAATTACCAAGCAACCCACCCCAGGAGGACGTCCCGCGCCTCCACTGCAACAGCCGCCGCAGCCGCAGCCGCAGCAGCAGCAGCAGCAGCAGCAACCACAACATCAACCACAACAAGCTCAGACGCCGGGACCACGCTCAGGGCCTTCTCACCCGCAATACCAGCAGCAACCTCCGTATCAAGGCCAACCCCCTGCAATCCAGTCACGCCCGCCGCAATATGGATCACCCACTCCATACTATCGCCCTACCCCGCCGCCCCCGCCACCACCTCCAAGGCTCAACTACAAGTCTGTCGTGTTCGAGTTCACCTCCCCACTGACCCCTTACGGTAGCAGTACCTCCGGCCACGCAGGTTCGGGCGATCGCTATCTATTCCCCGAGTACACGATCCTGGAATGGCTCCCCGGAGGAACCACCGTGCTCGCCTCCTTCCTTCTCGTGCGTAAAGTGGACCCCAACACGCCATTCCCCATCGAAACTGGCACCGAACCACCGTCAAGGGCCAAAGGCAAATCCGGCTCTAAATCCAAGTCCAAGAAGGCGGCGGCAGCAGCAGCAGCAGCAGCCGACAAGAACAAGATACCTGCGGCGGCACCCTCTCAACCAGAGAAGAAACCAAAGGACGCAGAGAAGGAGGAGAAGGACAAAGAGCCAGCCAAGGAGAAGGTGGCAGAGAAACCCGCGCCTTCCACAGAACCGACACCCGCCGCTCCTCCTGCTGTAGGAGACAGTAAACCCGCAACCCCGAACCCCACCCCAACGGAGGGCGGCGGCGGCGGCGACAGCGACAAACCAGCAGCCGGCGAGCAGCAACCCCCGGACACAAAAGCCGCTGCCGCTGCGTCCACCACCACCGCCAGCACCACCACCAGCACAAAGGACAAGGACGCCACGTCGAAAGAGCCCCCCTCCGCCGCCGCCGCGGCCACTCCGAAGGACAACCCCCCCAAGGAAAAAGACGACCCCAACCTGAAGGAGTACTACCAACCCATCACGTTCCGGATCTTCAGCAGCAACCCCAAGGTCCTCGAGCCGCTGAACCGGGTCGTCAAGCCCCCCGACGAGGTGCGCAAGTACATGAACGAGATCATGGATCGCGCTGAGCGCGCCCCTGAGGGGTTCCTGGCCTATCGTCTGCCGCGCGAGGAGCAGGAGGATGCTTCGGTAAATAACGGAAGCAAGGAGGCGGATGATTCTATTGTTGGTGGTGGTGGCCGGAAGGCCGGGGGCACGCCTGTGCCGTCGGGCCAGCGGAGTCGGTTCAGCTCGCGCGGGAATAATAAGGTCGACTCGGATGCTGAGCTTAGTGAGCAGCAGCAGCAGCAGGGTGATGACGAGGATGCGGTTGAAGAGGAAGAGGAGGAAGAGGAGTTGTTGGATTTCTATGGGCCGCCTACGGGCCTTCCGCCTCTGGGGGCTTGAAATTCAGCTCGGCTTCCCGCATTGGCCCCCTTTTAGCGCCGTCGAGGTATACTAGAGATCAGATGCAAGCTTTATATAATTCCCCATTCATCAATGACTACGCGGGGCAGTGCGTCCGCTGTAAACAATCCCAACCTCCTAGTAGCATGTCCAATTGATTCTCGTTTCTGGTATCAACAAAGCAACAACAATCGTATCAACCCCCCCCCCCTCCCCCATATGCGCCAACAGATAAAGCTACGTGCAAATATGCTTGACCAAATCAAACTTGGGTCTGAGGAGACTTTCTCTACGCAAACATCATATACAATCTCGAACAACCGCGAACGTGTTACGATCGTCTCCAATCAGACCACACGTGCGCCGCCTCGTCGACTATCGTCCCCAATGATGCCGGCGGTCTCCAACAGCCAGCGAGCACTTTCGGCCGCCGAGTCACCCGCCCCGGCCTTGAGGTTGAGATTCCGCCGCCGCTCCGCCTCGCGCGCTTCGAAGGCCCACTTCGCCTGTTGGAGCTCGACGGCGCTTTTCCCGTCCTCGGAGATGCTGATGGTCGGGTCGGGGACAAGGCCCCAGATCTCCAGGTTATAGATGTCTATTTTCGTCTTGTATGTGGTTTCGGTCCCTGTGCTGGGCATTGGAGGAAGAAACGATCCGTCGTGACCGACAGGGGAAACGTAAAAGGTCGCTGTCTCGAGATTGGCATCAATGGTCAGACTGCCTGCCCCGAGGGGAGCGGGAGGCTTGTGGTTGCTGCGCGACGAGGGCGGAATACGACACCCGATAGATATTCCCGAGCTCGTAGAGAAATAGGCGGCGGGAGTGTCTGGCCTTTGTACAGACGGGGAAGAGTTTCCCTGCAGAAGCACGTGTTTTGGGGAGAGTTGGAAAAGACAAGGGAGGACGGAGTTGGAGAATGTGGAAGAAGTGGTACTCGATGACGGTGACTTCCACGGCTGTGGTAAATATGCGCCGAGAATTACCGGGCCGTTTGTCTCGGATACACCCTCAAGGAGGAGTAGGGTACCCGATGACCAGGTGAGGACGTTGTGCGAAAAGGATGTGAGTGATGACCCATGCGCGGCCGTCGAAAAGACAGGGTGCAAGCGCGTATGGCCGCGAAGAAAATTAAGGTCCTCGGATGTAGAGGGAAGGAAGAAGGAGAGGTGTGAGATGATGCTCGTGTTCAATATCACTGATTCAAAACTTCCCTCGAGCATAATCGAGGGCGAGGACTGCAACTCGTTCAACGCGGGTTTATCAGATTTAGACTCCGTCAAATGCGGCGTATCGCGCTTCTGGGAAAGGTCCAAGTTCTTGCTGAACAAGAAATGCTCAAACAATGGTGTCAAGGGGTCAAACAAGTACGGTAACGAGGAGGCCACGCTTTCTGCGAAAGACTTGTACCTGATCCCTCCCGATGATTCCTGTTGAAAGGCTGCCATAATGCTGTCTGTTTGTTTTCGGATTGAATCCATACGAGTCCCGCTCAGATTCGAGGTGTAGACTGCTGCAGACTCGGCGGTCTTTAGATCAGATATCACAACTAGCAGCATAAGCAGGCGACGAAACGTATTGTCGGAGATTCGAGCTTCATAGACCGCTCTCTCTACGCGAGAATCATGTTTGAAGACCTCGATCGCGTCGAGCGATTCCAAGGCAGCCAGAGCCAAGTCATCATCCTCTTCATCCTCGTACCCGTCGTTGGCAGGAGCATCTATGGCGAAACCGGGAGCATGGGACTTCGACGCAGTCTTCCCCGGTGCGTCGTCCCCGTGGGACACATCGCTATTTGCCGACTTTTCCTCATCTCTTCTCCCAACATCTGCTAAGCTCCCAAACAGTAGCCTGATGCGGTCTCTGCGTGCCTTTCTGAGCACCTTCCCATATCTTTCCGTGAGCAAAACAACGACCTTCACCATAGCATCGAATGTGAGTACACTCGGCGCCAGCGTGTTCTGAAACGGAAAAGCGCCCAGGTACGAAACCATGCGGAAGATCACCGGACCCGCGTCGAGGGGGCATTGGGAGTCGCTGCTATCCGGAACTCCAAGGAAGTCGGAGAGTATCTTCTCATTCCAATACTTAACCCCGCCTTGTTCAATTGCGCGGCTGTAGAAGTTGTCTTTGAAGTGGGTGAGCTCCAAAGGGGTGAAGCATTTAGTGGCGAAGCGCTCGGCAAGCACATAGCTCAGCTCCTCTGGGGAATATTAGATTCATTTGTCGTCTGGTAAAGGTGGGCAGGGAAATATAGTTTACTACTGACCTGGAGATGACTTATGACCCGCAGACTCAGTGGACTGGTATACACCCATCTTGAAGAGTAATAACGCAGAGGTTATTGGTTCTTCTTCGTCTTTGAGAGATGCACAAAAGAAGAAGGGCTGTCATGTGTCAGAAATGTACCAGGGTTGTAGGAGTAGGCAAGATAATTAAGAGACAGCTGTCGCATTAGCATTGATAGTATGAGTTCGGGACACTCCGCAGTGATGACGACGTGAACCCACCGCGATGAGTTGGGGTGACGAACGCTATCATCTGCGGGACTAAGAACGGGGAAGTAGAGAATGAATCAAATACTAGGGTGTAGAAGAAAGACTTTAATTGTCTGTGAGATGCTATGCCATGAGCAAGGACATGATCAAGTGTGGTGTTGATGATGATGAAAGGGAGAGGGGAGGGGAGAGGTACGGAGTACCGTTGATGGGGAATGTTCCAAGGTTAATTAAGGATGTTTCCGCATGCGGGCTAAAGCAGTAACTTGAAATGACTTGGAAGGGCCTCGGCCCCTCAGCCCGGGGCCAGCAGGGGTTCTTACCATTTTGGGTTAACCACTCCCCGTGCTGTACACTGAATACTGTGTATGTGCAGTACAGTACTTGACATGGATATGTTACTTCAAGAATCAAGCTTGTACTTCCTCTAGAGTATATATCTCAATTTGGGCTAATAGTATTCACATTCGTCGTGTCACAAGTGGCTTTGACTTTTGACTAGCCGCCTCTCCGACCACAGAACACCCATGGATTTGGTACTGTACTTCGAAACGAACAGATCATGTGAGAGTGCCGGACTCTACAGCATGACAACACCGACACCTCCCATTTTCTTTTCATCCGGCAGGTTCTTGTCATTGACACCACCGGGGATGGGCGCCGTCCGGTAATTATAGAGGTAGTAGTGAAGCTGGCCGTCGCCCGCGCCGAACTTGAGCTGCTCCAGGAAGAGAGGGTTGTCGTGGAGGGTAAGAGCATTGAACACATCAAAACGAGCCTGTCGTAGAGAATATTAGTCTTGGAAAGGATCTCGTGCGAGCAGCAATTCGACATACCTTCTTCGCCAGGATCAGAGCATCATTCATCAACATCAGAAGTCGTTCCTTGAGCGCCTTCATATCACCGGTGAAAGCCGTCTCGGTGGCATAATAGTAAAGGTACGCTACGCGCAAGCAATCATGCTTGGGGTGCTGGATGATGGTGGATTCAAGGTTGTAGAAGGAGAAGAAGTCGGTGATCTTGTGGGTTTCCGGGTCCTCCACCACGTACGACCAAACCACCTGTTCCCGGTCGGCCTCCCCTCCTTTGTGCACGAGCCAGTGTTCGATCTCCTCGCGGGAGAAGGCCTGGTTCAAGTCAAACCGCTTCAAATAGCGTTCCAGGAGCTCGTGGACAGCATCAATATCCTTGACTTCCATAGGGCGGAGATTAGGGGTAGATGTGGCACTCGGAAGGTGGTTCTTGCTAATCTGTCGGGCCTTGGTGGAGCCCTTTGGCAGATGCGAGAAACCGACCTCATACAGCTTGAGCCAGTCCAAAGGACGGTGGTAGTACCGACATGAGCTGACGGGAGTCGGCAGGACCACGCCCGCGGTATAAATGGCCTGGAAGATCCCCTCGAGGTAACAACGGCGAGTGATCTCCTTGATGAGGACCGGGGCAAGACGCTTGGATCGGAGCTTCTTGTGAATGCAGAGGAAGTTGATCTCGGTGACCTTGATCTTCTGCTCGCGAACACGCAACTCTGTGGGGATACCGGAGATAGCGGCGACAAGCTTCCGCGACTTGGTAGCGCGAACTCCGACGTGCCATTCCTTCTTCCAGCCCGGTGCCATCAGCGCCCTGGATAGAATATATTGTCAGCCCCCGCATCAAAACACCCAATCGTGGCCTGGGCGGTGCACGAACCAGTGTAGGAATGATTTCGAGTATCTGAAGCGGAACATAGCGTTGTCGTCCTCAACATAGTGGTAGGTGAGCAGATCCCACAGCTCCTGGAGCTCTTCCTCCTTCGTGAGGTCCAGTGTCGCCCACTCGAAGCCTTCGATGAGCGGATCGGGAGACTTCGACACTTTCTCGGGATCGATCATCTTAATCGGCCCACCGACATCGTTGGCAGCGGCAGCGGCCTCATCGAAACGAGGCACAGGCTGGGTCTGCCAGAACTTGTACGAGGCCATATCTTTTTGGTTCTTGCCTCCAACAGCCAGACCAGTCAAGAGCTCGGAGATATCCATCTTGCGCAGGGCCTCCGCGGCCTTATCCTTGTCGAGTCCGGCCAGCTCGTTCTTCAGGGCGGGGTTATTCTCTAGCAGCGCCTCGACCGCTTTGGGGGTCAACTTCTGTTTCGCCGCATCCTGAAGACAATCCGCGTGAGTTCTTGAGACGGCAGATTAGCTAGGATCAAGAAGAGAACTGACCTCGTTATTGGACGCCTGGGCGGCTTTGCCCTTCTTATCCTTGGAGTCCGACATGGCAGCTGGCGCGGTTGAAACACGTGGAAGTTCGATGGTCGGAGACCGCGAACAGACAAGAAGGGGTGGGCGCGGGAAGGTTTTCTAAGCCCGCCCCACGTTCAACCAACAAAGTACTGTATGTAGCCGTCCGTCCCTTGCGCTTGCGGGGTGCATATCTACAGGTACGTCCATCGGTATCTACTCAATATATGACTTGGTCGCGGTGGATCCCAATCAATTATTCCCGAATATATGTGGGAATCTAAGCTTTCTTGTTGAATTGTAACTAAACAACGCCTCCTGAATCTATCATCATATAAAAATCATCAAACAATAGAGCATAAACAAGGCATAATTGCTTTGTCCGGGTATCACCAATTTTGTTGTTGAAACCTCATGGTGAGGCAGGCATAATGCAAGTCTTACTGGGGAGCAGGCTTCGTCTCAATCACATCCAAGAAGCCACCAACCAGGTGCAAGCTACCAGTAACGAATGTCATCACGGGGGCTTCATCCTGGCCTACCAGGTCCTTTTCTTGCAGAGCGAGCTCCCGAGTGAAGTCGACCGCCTCCTCAATGGTGCTATACACCTTGACTTCAGTGCGAGGGTCAATAGACCGCCATGTGTCGGCGAGACTGTTCTGGACATGCAGTTTCTCCACATCCGTCGCATTGGTGTTCATGCTAACAAGATCGGGTCGATAACCTGCAGCCTTGTAGGTGACGTTGGTGCAGAAGATCGCGTGGGTAAAGGGTTGCTCCGAGCCCAACGCCGCAGCCAAAGTCTCGTAAAGAGCCTGGGCCAGGGCATTGCTATCACGGGTCTGTTGGTTGAAGATCAAGACCCGCTGCTTCTTTTGCGCAACTGCGGCAGATGAAGAGTTTGCCTGGATCTGTGATGCAAACCACTGGCCAGCCAATCGGATACTTTCAAGCGTGTGGCCGCCGTCGATGTACCAGGTAATGTGCTTCTCACTGCGCGTCTCACAACGACCGCCTAGACGGGCCTCTTCCAAACCCTTGCGGAATCTTGCTGGTAGGGGTTCCTGCAGGATGTTCGACGGCACCTCCCCAATGCCGACAGTCCGCAGGAATTCGGCCGCTGTTGCCACCGCCACTGCCGCGTTGGTATATTGGAAGTCCCCGGCTAATCCGAGCTTCACGCCCCCATCCGTCTTGAGCTCGGGGTGGCCCCTCACGATTTCCAGCGAGGTTCCCTTCTCGGCAGCACGTTCGAACAGGACTTTCTCGGCAGACGGAGGCTGAGGTGCGCTGAATGCTTTGGTGCCAGATTTGATGATGCCACCCTTATGCCATGCGATCTCCTCAACAGTGTTTCCTAACATAGCAACGTGGTCAATGCCCAGGCTGGTGATGGCAGTCGCAGCTGGCTTTGGAATGACGTTGGTGCAGTCGTACTCTCCGCCGATCCCGCATTCGATAACCGCAGCATCGACTCCTTCACGGATGTAAGTGTGGAACGCCATCAATGTTAAGTACCGGAAGTATTGAGGCTTCGTTCTGAGATTCGTGGGATCTTCGCCGGCTACTCGAGCAGCATCGTCCAGACGATCCCACACTTCGAAGAAGTATTTGGCGAACTTCTCCTCCGAGAGCGGTGCATTGTCGATTTGGATACGCTCTCTGGCAAAGCGCAAGTGAGGCGAGGTGTAGAGCCCGACCTTGTTGAGGGATCGCGAGGTTGATTCCGAGGGAGATAGCTGCGAGGCAGTGTACTGCAACAGGATCGAAGCGATAAAAGCCGAAGTGGAGCCTTTACCCTTCGTGCCGGCGACATGAACAGGATTAATACGGCTTAGATCCGAGGGCTATGGACCAAACATGGAACGAGAGTCAACACTGGAGCCATGACAGCATAATGCGGGGGAGCACGCGGACCTGATATCCGATACGACGAAGCCACTCAACAGTTTCTGGAATGGACAACAGGTTCATGTCTTTCCGTGACTTGCGTAACTCTTCCACAACCGCAAAATTGGTTTGCAGTGAGTTTAGAGCTGCAATCGCAGCCTGCACCACATCGTTAGATTTGACGCCCAGTGGCTTGCGGACAAATGCCTGCGGGGAAACCTGCCTCATAATTGCGAGACATGATGGTGGAATTGGATGATATATGGCGAGTAAAATGAAACTGGAAGAGGGTAGAAAATTTGCGAAAGCCCCTCATCAGGGTCAAGTCAGTCACTGCTCACGTGAAAGAAGGCTGTTGCGCATCGACTAATTGAAAGACTTATTTTTAACGCCGTACTTGCCTACACGCAGCCGGAGTAGTGTCATCAAGCGCCGGTAGGTCCGAGTTCGGGCTCCCGATAAGGTCACGTGAACACGATCGACATCTCAAATCATTATCTACGAAACAACCTATACCTTATTTCATTACATGTGGGAAGTCCGATGGGGACTTTGTACTTGACAATTAAATGTTGCTAGTAAGGATTCTAGTTTGGCAGACACAACGGGTGACGAGAAGGTGTTATTGAAACATGGAAAAGTGTAAGCAGTGTGTGGATGTAGAGAGATAAAAGACGTGTGTGGGTAGATATACACCAAAGGGAAGCGGACAAGTAAATATTCTATAAGATGTAGTGCAAGAAGTCATGCAATAAGAAGCTTGTCAATGAAACTACTCGATCCTGGTTTTGCCTTCCTCCAGGAAAACCAGTCTTGCGTTGCTATAGCCTCGCTGGTGTCTTCTGACAGGAAGCCACTGGCCGATGATCGGATCCGTCCGAGCCTTGATAAGCGCATCTTGATACCCCTCAGAGCCAGCTGCGGGTGTGTTCAATTTCGGCCAATTAACCTGGAGCGCTTGCGTTAGTACCCAAAACCACGTTGGAAGGTGTGGCACCGAAACTTACATAAAGCATCCCATGGGCAAGTATAAATCGGGCACACCAGGCGCTGACAACAAGCCAGAAGATAACAAACAAGCGCAGTGGCCACACAGTGGAGTCTGGTAGGCGTCTTGTGAAGGTTGAGACCATGATCATAAAAACTCCAGCAGCAAATATGTATGGGATTGATTGGATGATGAGCGGTCGGCGATCGAGAAAGAGCTGAAGGCTACCCAATGTAGAGTCAGGAGGGAGATAGGCACCCAGGAACACATCAAAGCCATCTTGTCGGGGACCATCCAAGAAGTTGTTTCGCACATAGCGTGTAATAGAATTGTTAAGATCCTGCAACATGCCTGCGCGAGTACGCTCTCCTGTGCGAGTGAAATCGGTTTTGAGTGCGCCCGTGCCAGAGTAGGATTTTGAGACTACATCCGCGTTGTCGGCCCAGATATTGCGGAAGAGGTTTTCGAACTCACGGTCGTCGTTTGCAGCCTCTCCTGGGCGTAGAACTCCAGCATCGATGAGCTGACGCGTAATAGCCCAACGTCCCAGCATACTCTGCACCACGTTTGTGCGGTCAAGACAGTCCATGCAATTTGTCCGGACGACGCTGGCTTGCGAGGATCGAATGTCCAACTGTCCACCAGGGACACCAGGGTCTTCCACTCCCCGGAAATAGCCACCCCTATTGAGTCCGTCCATCAGCCGATCCAGCAACAGCTCTGCACGATGCCACTTGAGTCCCTTAGTCTCATTGTGAAAGTCAAAGTAGATATAATGCAATCTATCCATCTCGTTTTGTCTGAGACCGGGCTCAACAGCGTGTAGCTTTTCCGATGTTGCGTCATCTGCCTCGGTGTGTTCGGTGGAGGACGACACTAACATACGGACCAACTGCTCGTAAGCATTCTTGACTCGTTCTTCCCGACCTTTGTGATTCACCAGGTTAACCAAGTAGTTTTCGCCATATAGTCGGATTTGCTCGGAAAAGTGCTTGCGGGCAGCGTCAACAGCAGTCTCCACTCCGCGGACTTGAAGCTTCGGTGTATACTTGAGATTGTTGACTTCGGCCCAATACACAGGAACACTGCCTCTAGTTTGCACAAACGCCATAACCTGGAGATCTTGGCCAGAGCCACCTAACTTGTCCTTCGCTAGAGACTGGCCTCCAGCGAAACCAGAAAGGCCACCCGTTGCGTCATTCAGAATGACAATCTGTTCGGTCTCGTTGTAATTCGAGACATGACCTTGGTCATCAATGCCACGTGAGAAGTATCTTGTGCCTCCACGATACCTGGATCTCCGCGTAACAAGGGCAAATGTGAACGCCGTTGACTTGACCTTTGCCGGGGTTATCCGTAGCATCCCAAACATGACGGGGAGGATATACGGATCAACACCTGGCTGTGGGCCGAGTCGCACACCAGTCGTGTCATGTTCTCCCAGGCTGAAGTCGATTAAGTCAGATTGTATGAAGCGGTTCCAGAAGAAGCGGTCATCCGCTCGCTTCCACATAGGAAGGCTAAGATCACTTTGTGATTGACGCTGAAAGCTGTTGGTGATGTCCAGGGCGTAGGAGAAGTACATGGGTCCAGTACGAAGGTGTTCCTTCAACAGTGCCAGATATGTATCTTCGTCGGAATCATGCAGAGGGCGCTCGCGCAGGGGGAGGAACTCGGTCGCCGCAACTTTGTACACCATGTGGCCACGTAGCCTACCCATGGGCTGAGCCTTGGTGATGACGATGATGTATTTGTCTAGCACAATCAGTAACAAGCTCCCGAAAATCATAGCGCGACAGTGAGCATACCTAGTTTCAACTTGATAATGCCCAGTATACCAGCGATACTAGAAATACGCTTCGCACCGGAAAGGGTGCCATTTGTGAGACGCAAGTCACCGGTTGGACGCTCGACGACAAGAGTAGGGGCATTAGGTGACGAGGGAGAAGTGAAGGCATAATGAGAGGACGAAGCGTGGAGATTGATGTCGCGAAACGGTAAAACGGAGGCCGCCATGACTTTCGAGTTTTACCCCGTAAGGGAGTAGTTGTCTGGAAGTGGGAAGCGATCAAAGAAAGCAAGAAAGAGTGGAATCTGAAGTGAACCTTAGCGCATAGCGCAGAAGATATGATATCTTGAAAAGAACCGTAGTTAAGGAAAGGAAGACTCAAAAGTCAAGGCAGGAAGGTAGTAATCTCGAAAGTGGGAGGAGGAGGCGGGAGGAGAAGGTGATTGAATGTGATGATGACGACCTCCGAGAAAAGGGTGTACTGTACGTACGACTTGGTCCGACAGGCCAACAACTGCGGGAAATCAAGTCACTTTACCTTTTCTGCTTTAAGTCTAGACTAATTCTGGGGCGGCGCTTTCTACTTACTAAGCAGCTGGGGCGTACGGTAACAACGTAATTAGTAGTAGTAAACTGGTGCCTGCCTGTACTGTACCTATTTTTAACACGAAGATAAAGCTTTCATGTGATTATTCTTCAGGTACACTGTAAGATGATTTATTTTGATAGGGTTTTATTAGCATTTAACTACAATCTTTCTTTTTCTGTTTCCTAGTCGTTGTACTAATCGAATGACCACTGGGCGGATATGGCGCCCTCAATTTGGGGTTTCAAGATCCGCATGTTTTCAGCGGCGTTTGCGCCGTGGCGTCAGTGAGTGATTGATGATTTTTCGACTCCACTTGTAAAACTGTAGGGTTTGAGTATGGCATTAGGACAGCAGACCCTGACGTCCCCATTCACCTCCAATTCCACTTTGTTTCCAACCCGAAAAGTATCCATGGGGGTGGGGGTTTGCGAAACTATTGAGCCATACCGTTCCGACCTCCAGCTGGCGTGCAATGCGCTCCGCCGTCGCCACATCGAGCGCCCAGACACAGGCACCCAACCCGCTCTCGGTGGCATTCACGCGGCGGATGAGCTCGGCCTCGTCGGACCACTCAAGAATGGGGATAACGGGCCCAAATTGTTCTTCCTGGACGATGCGGGCATTGTCGGGCGGACGATCCACCACGGTTGGGGAGATGTACAACCCCGGCAGCGGTTTCCCGTCGCGCTCGGGGCCGCCCACAGAGAAGGTGTGAACTTGTTTGGCGCTATCAGCGAGGAAGTCTTGAACAATCTGGTACTGCATGCGGTTCTGCAGCGGGCTGAATAGCGGGGAGTGCTCGGCCGCGCGGTCGATGACGATCTTCTGAACTGCAGCGATGAAGGCGGAGCGGAACTGCGGCAGGACGTCGCGGTGGACGTAGACTCGCTTGGTGGCCACACACATCTGACCCGCATGGAAGAAGCACCCTTGGGCCACTCGGGCGGCCACCTCGTTCACATCGATGTCAGCGCAGACGATGCTGGCATCGTTGCCCCCGAGCTCCAGCGTCACGCGCTTGAGCGACCGCCCCGCGCTTTCTGCTATACGGCGGCCCGTGGCGGTGGATCCGGTGAAACTGATTTTGTCGATGTCCGGATGGGTGGTCATGCGCGCCCCGACCTCGTTGCTCTCATTCAGCGCCTGGAGTACTCGGATATCTAGTGTATATTCAACAAATTTCAGAGTCGCGTACGGGGTCATCGGGGAGGGCTTTACGATCACACAGTTGCCCATAACCAAGGCCGCTAAACCCTTGCCCACCTCCAACACCAGCGGGAAGTTCCACGGGCATATGGCGCCGACCACCCCCAGCGGAGGATACGTGAAGACGATTCGGACGGATTCATCCTCATACTCGACCTTATCGGGTCATGACTGGGCGGCTTGAATCCTCAATTGATTAGTCTTGCTCTGACAGAGAGGGAAAGAGAGAAAGAGAAGTAGAGTCTTTGTTTTCTTCTTGTTCTAACCATTAAACCGGAGGAACCGCAAGGCATCGTCAATCTCAATTTTCGCCAGGACATCCTGCAACGTCGGTCTCTATTAGTCAGCCCCTTACACAACATGGGCTAAAGGGGGAATGTGCATACCGATCTGCCTGACTCCTTGGCAAGGATAGGACGGAGCTCGTCTTGTCGAGTCTCCAGCTCGTCTGCCATCCGGTGCAGACATTGCTGTCGATCTTCCAGAGGCCGGGCTTTCCAGATGGGGAATGCCTCACGGGCTGCCTGTACCGCCTCGTCCAAGTCGTTTTCAGTGGCCATTGGGACCGGCCAAAGCTCGGTGAGGGTTCGAGGGTCAGTGACCGTCACTGTGTCTCCCCCATGTCGTTGTTCCGAGCGGATGATGTTAGAGAACATTGTAACCTTTTCGATGGTAGCGCACACCGTTCTACTGCAGAAGACTGGGGTGTTCTATGCCTATATCGAAAGAGATTCGAGAGACTTAAGCGGAAGAAGCCCAAAACAGGAAGGGAAAGAAGAAGAAGAAGAAGAAGAGACCTGAAAGCATAGCGCTGAAGATAGCATGAAATGATGGATTTTCATAGATGGACTAGCGGCGGGATATCCCCACCAGCGGGGCGGGAGCCATGCGGGAAAATCACACCCCCGCCTTGTCTTTATGGCTTGTTCGGTGGGGCGGAGGTGGGAAAATGCCTCTCCACTACCCAGCCTCGGAACAATATTAATGTGAACCTCACACGTATTCCAGCTGGAAGGCTCAGATATCTTCCAATGCGATCATTGCTCCCAGCTCTCGGCATCAAGCCATACGTGAAACCACAATGGCGGAGCAGCCGGTAGCGATTCTCAAAAATGTAAGTAAACAGCCTATTGTCTCATAGTCCCTTTCTCAGGGGCGTTGGTCGAACACTACTGGCTATACTTGAACAGCAAGGAGTTGATTTCACCTTTTGCAATCACGACTGCAACGATTCCAACCATCCAGCCTCGAGAAATCCTTGTTTGTCTGGAAGTCATGGGTTTCTGGCGGTACCGATCTCTCGCTCGCCCGCGGGCATCTCGGCCCTTGTAACACTATTCTGGGCCATGAGGGATTTGGCCGAATCGTGGCCGTAGGCGCTATGTGTGAAGCCAAAGCCGCGGTGGTAGGCCAACGAGTTGGAATCGGCTGGATCCGCGATGCCTGTGGCGCATGTCCCAATTGCATGAGTGCGGGGGCGGGCGAAACCAGATGCACCACCCAGGTCTTCAGTGGTCGAGATATGGCCGGCACGCTAGCCCGATATGCGGTCGTCCCGGAACGGCACCTGGTGCCTCTGCCTGAAGAGGGTACCAGCGAGCTGTTGGCCCCGATCATGTGCGCCGGGGTGACAGCTTACAAGGCCCTCAAGGTAGCCAACGTTACTCCTGGGTCGTGGATCGGTGTGTCCGGGGCGGCAGGCGGCGTGGGCTCCCTGGCAGTGCAATATGCCAAGGCCATGGGGTATCGGACGGTGGCCATTGACGGCGGGGGCCCTCAACGAAGAGCCATCTGTCTGGTGGCGGGGGCAGATGTCTATCTTGACTATGAGGAGGCCGAGCCAGATCTCCGAACCAATCTCCTTCGTGCTACGGGTGGTGATCTCTGCGCTGCTGTACTTGTCTGTGCCGGAGCTGCTGCCGCGTATGAGGATGCCCTGCCGTGCTTAGCCTATTTTAGGGTCCTGGTCGCCGTGGGGATCCCCCCACCAACGTCGAAAGTCTCCTTTCACCCCCTTACTCTGATTGACTATGGTATTCGATTCGTCGGCAGCATCACCGGGAATCGCATAGATGTCCTTGAGGCGGTCCAATTTGTCATCCGCGGTCTGGTAAAGCCGCCAATTGTCCTTATTGACTTGATCGACCTCAATCATTATGCGGGGCAGATCGATCAGCTAGATGGGAAATTAGTGGTACGCTTGGGGGATGTTTCTCAATGATGACAGCGAGGTGACTGATAATGATCTGTACTCGCTAGTCTCTCACAACCCACGCAAATCTCTAATTAAACAGAAATTACAACTATAAAATTCCCAACCATACATATATGCTAGTGATGTACCTTGGTACTGGCTCGGAACTTAATGCCCCCTCCGCTTTTCGCAGCCGTGGTGGCAGCGGGGAAATTCCCACCCCCGCTTCAAATCTCCGCTTCTGACCCGCCGGTATGCTGATCTTCAGCACTACGTTACGTACGCCATGAGTGTTTATTCTTTACGTCGGCTGATATGCTTGCTTGCACCATCATTCTTACTACCGGATTCTATCCCCAAAGATGCTTGCATCGCATATAAACTTACTGGCACCCCCGGTCATCCACTTTTTGAAGAAAAAGGAAAAGTGCCTCCCTCCATTAATCTAATCAGAGAAGTTCGTTCGGCCTGGATGAGCATCCAGCAATCGACGATTCCGCGGAAATTAGCGATACACAATGCTTGAACCATTAGCCCTTCCTCCCGGGCTGAGTGCCAAGGTATTTAATATCTTTTTGGACAAGGTAACCCGGCTCGTTGGTGCAGAGAACGTCGATGTAATCGCGACGGAGGAACAATTAGATCCGGGGTCATATATGAAGCCTCGGTATTCTGTTGACCCTCATCCCGTTCTTGCTCCTGATACCTTCCTTGCCTCAGCTACCGTCGCACCGCGACATGTTGCAGATGTTCAGTGAGTATTCCACCAGTTGTTTTTTACCCCCATCCCTCGAACCTACGAACAAGACGCAGACTGATTGTCTTTTATCAGAGCGATTTTACGCCTTGCCAATGCATTTCGAGTCCCACTGTGGCCAGTTTCAATCGGTCGAAACTCGGGATACGGGGGTGCTGCCCCTCGGGTTCGGGGATCTGTCGTCCTCAACATGGGGAAGAGCATGAATCGGATCCTGGAGGTCAATGTTGAAGGGGCCTACTGTATTGTGGAGCCAGGTAGGAGATTTGCATTCGCATACATTCTTCTCCCCCCGAACACTTCCCTCTCCTCCCAGACTTAACTCTCTCTGATATCTAGGTGTCACTTTCCATGACCTGCATAACTACCTCGTTCAGCACAACCTGCGTGAGAAAGTATGGATCGATGTCCCCGACCTCGGTGGCGGGTCGATCCTAGGCAACATGCTGGAGCGGGGAGTTGGATATACCCCGTACGGAGATCACTACATGATGCACTCGGGGATGGAGGTGGTAATGCCAACCGGGGAATTGGTGCGCACGGGCATGGGTGCCCTGCCACACCCCGAAAGCCGTGACGGTTCTGAGTCCAAGAAGCCCGAAACCCAGCCCTGGAATCCGACCGCCGCCCTGTTTCCCTACGGGTTTGGTCCCTATCTGGATGGCCTGTTCACGCAGTCTAACCTGGGAGTGGTCACCAAGATTGGGATGTGGCTCATGCCCAATCCCGGCGGGTACCAATCCTATCTGATCACCCTGCCCCGGGACCAGGATCTGCACCGCGCGGTCGATATCATCCGGCCCTTGCGCCTCACCATGACCCTCCAGAACGTGCCCACCATCCGCCACATCCTGCTTGATGCGGCCGTCCTGGCCCCTCGAACCGCGTATACTGACACTGACGGTCCACTGTCCGACAAGGCGCTGGATGTGATTGCTAAGAAACTGAGTCTGGGCCGGTGGAACTTTTACGGGGCGCTCTACGTAGGTCTTGCTTGCTCTCGAGCCCCCAACATACACCCGTCACTTCTTCGTTGACCAGGTCGTACTGAAACTAACCCACCGCAAAAATCTCCAAAGGGACCTGGACCAATCCGCCAGACTCTTTGGGCGGCCATCAAAGCGGCCTTCTCCGCGATCCCCGGAGCCAAATTCTATTTCCCGGAGGAGACCCCGGAGAACTCGGTGCTGCGCATCCGCCACTTAACGATGCAGGGAATTCCCACCTACGAGGAACTCAAGTGGGTGAATTGGGTACCTAATGGGGCCCATCTCTTTTTCTCCCCTATTGCTAAAGTGACCGGGGACGACGCTATGGCGCAATATATCCTGACCAAGCAGCGGTGTCAAGAGGTCGGCCTGGACTTTCTAGGTACCTTTACCGTTGGAATGCGAGAGATGCGTGAGTTTGCCCCTCATCCCCGCGCCTGTTCTTCTCTCCTACCCTGGAATCCCGATCTAACTGCCCCTAGACCATATTGTGTGCATTGTCTACGATAGAACCTCGCCGGTGGAGCGGAACAAGGCGCTCACTCTGATCAAGAGACTAATTGCCGACTGTGCGGAGCGCGGTTGGGGAGAGTACCGGACCCACCTGGCGGTCATGGACCAGGTGATGGGGACCTACAACTGGAACAATGGCAGTCTGTTGAAGGTCCACGAGGTTATCAAACAGGCGCTAGATCCGAAGGGGATCCTCGCCCCGGGCAAGTCAGGCGTGTGGCCGGCGCAATATATCACGGAACGGGAGGTGAAGTTGTGAGAAGAAATGGGTTCATTGATGGGCTGTACATTGTCGACTAGTAGCTGAGCTGCTAAGTATTCTGCTTATTTATTGTACATATAATTACTACTATGTACACTCGGCCTGATCGGAACTGTTATCAGAGTTCAAGAGACACCCAAGCCCTTCGCCAAATATAGCACAGCTTGCAACAACAATACTTCATTATATTCTTGGTAAGGGCCTCGGCAAGACTATGTAGGTATATCTAGCTTACCTTCTCCCTACTATAGATAGAGGTAAAAAGTACTCGGTATCTGGCATCTCTAAGAAGTATATTGAGCAGAGTACAGAAATCAGGACAGCAACACCCAGTGATTACACCGAAGATAGGCAAAAAAAAAAAAAAAAAAAGAGAGAGAGAGAGAGAGAGAGAGAGAGAGAGAGAAGAAAAGAAAAGCAGGTCAAGGCTGAGTGGCTCGCTCTCGTTTCCCTTATTCAAGTCCCTTCATCAACCACTCATCATACAAGAGCTCCAAGGCTGTCGGCCGGTCAGAGGGGTTCCATTGCAAAGCCCGTCGAATTCATCGTAGGAACCCATCCTTGTCCTCCCCCTTGATGTTGGCAGCTAAAGATTCGAATGTAATATCAGGAATCGGGGCTAATTCTTTCCAGGTGCCGGAGTCGTCCCAGAAAACAGAACTGAGATGGCTTCGTTCACGGAAGTCGTCAGGTGGTGGACATCCTAGGGGTGCTACCAGTTCTGCAAGGTGGGCACGATCATCAAATATACCCTCTGGATTTCTGCCGTTGATGATTGTAGAGGAGCTCACGATATCCCATGCCTTCAGCATACGGATTAGCATATTCTCAGTCCCCATAAATTAAAATTAGACGACTGCCTAATAAATGTAGTGTACCTACAACCATGGCGATATTCCAAATATCAACTTTATAATCCCACCTTGCTCTCAGAATCACTTCAGGCGCCCTGTGAGGATTCGGCATAATATCTTCGGTGTACTGTTTATTGCTAAGCCGAGCTTCACCAAAATCACTGAGAAGTGGTAGTCCGTCTCCAGGAGGGAAGCGGGCGGCCCTGTAGATCGTACGGTCTTGAAGCACCTTTCGTGCCGATGGGTTTCTTATCTCCTCTTCCTCAAAGTTCGAAAGCGCCTCTGGCTTTGGTGTGGGAAGAAGCAAGTTCTTGAGTTGGAGATCTATGCAACTCAGCCCCTCGATATCGTTCCAACCGGAAATCAAACACGTACCCGTGTGGATTACACCAGCGACAGAATGTAGGAAGTCCAACACCACCAGTAACTGTCGAATACAAATCTGCATATCCTCAAGAGTCATTACTTTGCCAGGAATCCATTCCAGCAGCTCACTCGCGCTTATCCCAAAAAGTTCGTGAACGAGACAGACATGTTGACCATGGGGACCCGTAATAATAAAATGATCGAATAATCTTCGAATGAATCTTTCACCGGGATTTTCGATCTCCACTGAGTTCAAACGATTATAGATCTTCAGTTCATCATCCCTGTTCTCGCCCGTCATGTATATTTTCAAAGCAACATAGCCGGAATTACTGTATCGCATTATCAACAACCCCCCGAAGAACAACAAGTCTAGTGAACTGGTTGTACTTACACCAAGTCACGACCAAACCATACAGTGGACGTGACTCCGTAGCCTAACCTAGCTAATACCTGATATCGATTGTTGATTACTTCCCCCTGTTGGATTGGATAATATTTTTGGGCTTGATGTGTAGGTAAAGTCTCTTCTTCAAGATGTACGGACGAGTCAAGTAACATAAATCCAGAAGATGGAAACTCCCGTGGCACGGATGTCCACTGAGAAGAGAACATCGCTAGTCGTTGAAGATAACTCCCAGGTCTTTTCGGGGCGAGAAGATATAACGAATATAACGGGTTAGAAGGGACAGAGCAGTGGTCGCTTTGAGGCTAGCCAATTCAGAGAAGCAAACTGGTTGCTTAGGCATCCTGGAGATCGGTACATTAGAACCTCGATTTTACATAACAGAAAGTGAACACAGTCAGTAAACACAGGTAAGATGCAGATGAAAGCGAAGGAGAAATGATACTGGTATTTATCCCCTCGGCTAGAAGAAACCCGGTGGTACTGTACACTACACACAGCCCCTAGCTGGAAGTTGGGAGGATTATTGGAGGATTACGTGGCATCGTGGAGGGCTCCCCGAGCACCCGGGACGTATTGCGGCACATAGTGAGATTGTAATGGCCAGTGGAAGAGACTGGAAGAGGATCCAATTTTTGCTGGATTAGATATTGTACAGTATGCCTTCCAATTTATACCTTGTATAGATTCCCCCTCACCTAACACTACCACCTGACATTCTGCCTCAAAAACCCGCCTTGTCGGCTCCGTGGCAGCCAGCTCCGCTTTTGGAGGTTCTGCCATGTCGTTCCGCTCACGAGTGGCAGTTTCCCATGTACCAGCTAGAATAGCAAGTAAGGAATAACAAGCATGGATGATTCATAATGTGCGAAAATAGTTTATTACATGACACATGGTAATAGTGAAGAGCCCTTATAAAAGTAGCAGCTCCCATATGGGGCGATTTGCAGAGAAATTGTTGTAAGTACTCCGTACCTAGTATACATCCCACCCGCACATCGGCCAGTCGGCTTAAGCCAGGTGTGGCTGAACCCCCTTCGTCATCTCAACCACCGCCGTCGACGGCAGGCCGCCATCAAACCTCCCCCAGCGTCCCGATCCCGCCTTTCCAGTATCTTCATCTCTTCTTGCACTCTTGAACTTTCCACTCCCGGTCTGCTTCTTCTGCCACGCTTCCACCGCCAGTTACGGTATCGCCTTTTTCCCTTTCTTCAGTCTCCAACAGTTGTTTTACCGACTCCGTTCATTATGGCCACCAGAGCCGCAGCAGGTGCCCGTCCCGGTGCCAGATTCGCTCAGTTCAAGCTGGTGTTGCTTGGTTAGCTTCCCCCTGACTACAGCCCCACTCAAATTCGTCGGAAAATGAAGACTGACTTGTGGTCTATGTTTGAAACAGGAGAAAGTGCCGTTGGAAAGGTGAATAAGTCGTTGAAGTCATTGTTCGGGCGGTCGCTGATGTTCTCATTACTTGGCAGAGTTCGCTAGTCCTGAGATTTGTTAAGGTTGGTTCACAGCCAGATGGCTTCTTCTTGACCCCCAGGGGCGGAGCTCATATGAGATAGGATCAATTCGATGATTACCGCGAGTCGACTATTGGCGCCGCCTTCCTCACACAGACAATCTCCCTGGACGAAAGCACGACGGTCAAGTTCGAAATATGGGACACCGCCGGTCAGGAGAGATACAAGTCCTTGGCCCCCATGTACTATCGGAATGCGAACTGCGCTGTTGTTGTGTACGACATTACTCAAGCGGTACGGCCTTTGAGTTCTCTCGGACCAGCATGATCGCGCGGAAATGCTAACGTGGATATGACCAAGCAGTCGTCGTTGGATAAGGCCAAGTCATGGGTGAAGGAACTACAGAGGCAAGCGAACGAAAACATCGTCATCGCTCTGGCAGGCAACAAGCTCGATCTTGTAACAGAGAACCCCGACAAGCGCGCGATCGCGACCGCTGATGCCGAAGCCTATGCACGTGAAGCCGGTCTGCTATTCTTCGAAACGTCGGCCAAGACGTCATCTAATGTGCGAGAATTGTTCACCGCTATTGCGAAAAAGCTGCCTCTCGATCAAGCAGGCCCACGGAACTTGCGCGCTGCCCCCCGTCCCGGTGTCGATTTGCGGCCAGAAGCCCCTGGTACTCAGGGCGCGGGCGCCTGCAACTGCTAGATATCGCCTTCAAATCTGCCTTTTCAATTCTAGCATTGTGATGCCTCTCTCTATCCATGGGTGTTTTAGCTTTCGTTGGTTTGTTTGTCTAGATGCGAAAGACGTGCTTCTCTTGCCTGAGCTTGAACTTTAATTCCGGTGCAAACCCTGACGACTTCAATCGGCAGCTGAGCATGGCCGCTATATGTTCCCGAAGAAATGGTCATCTGGCATCCCTAGCCGAATTTTGGGTGACCTGGTTTGGCACGGAACAACAACCGGTTTCTCGTTGTGGCCCCCTAATCCGAGAAGCTATTCTACAGTTCTGTCGCCCACTTCTCAAGGCTTCTGAGCCCATCTTCTCGAGGGCTATCCATGCCACTTGTGACACCCAAATCTGGCCATGTACACGGGTACAGTTGGCTCTGGTGAAGTCCCCTCCATGCTGCAGGAGATAGCTTAGGATAATCGGTGTTCTGATCTGTTCCCTCTGTGTTTTCCTATTGCTGGCGTCTGTATCCTTTGTTATGGGTTGAGCTGTTCTTCTTCTTCTCGTTTTTCTTTTTTTTTACCCTCAGAGTTTCTCAGTATGCTATGCCTATATAATACTTCAATAATCTTCCTTGCTCTTGGGATGACGTATTTGATCTTGAATTGCGCACATGTGGCTCTCTTCACCGGCGCACTGAGAGGTCGAACAAGAACCGTTCACAATAGCTGTACCTTGATCATATTTCTCTAGATTATGGTAGACTCATTCAGCGGATATGAAACAGATGTAGTATTCGAGTGAAGCTGCTTTCACCAATGGATGATGGACTATGCCTATACACTGCAGTCGTAATGTCGTAACAGGAGAAGCGGGCGGGCGGTGCGACCAAGGCCGAGCTGACTGAGCCACTATTTGGCGGTGCAGGATCGGAGCGGATCGTAAAAGCACCTACTAATCCCAGTTCCAGTTCCGGTCCGCGTTTTCACCTTCGTCAACATCAACCCCTCAACTTCTCTCGCTCCCAGCGCTTTCCTCCACAGTAGTGCGGCCCACGATGCTGCGCTCTTCTGTTGCCACGGGACGCCAGGTGCTACTGTCCTCCGCTCGCCAAAGGACGGCCGCGCAATGGCTGTCCAGAGCTGGAGCAAGCAGCCGGTTCTCGAATCAGGTACGGTGACGGCATCCTCGGTCTTGCGGACTCATTCATGGCAAATTGATCACTAATGTGTCCTTCACGCTCGCCAGAGATTCTTTGCCGATGCTAGACCTCCCACCACCGGTGCCCCCACTCCTGTCACCCCGTCCTCCGCGTCGCCTGTGCCCCCGGAGGTTGTCATTCCTAAGCCGGAGCCGACCGAGCAGGGTACTGTTGCCATCGTCACTCGAACACACAGCAAGAACTGCAAACTGATCCGATCACAGGCTCCGAGGTCCCTCCCGTCGTGCCCACCCCAGCTTCCAAGAAGGGTGGCCGTTTCCGCCGATTCCTTCTCTACCTGCTTCTGACTTCGGGCTTCGCTTACGGTGGTGGCATCTTCTTGGCTCTCAAATTCGACAACTTCCATGACTTCTTCACCGAATATATCCCCTACGGTGAAGAGAGCGTCCTATACTTTGAAGAACGAGACTTCTACCGCCGATTCCCCAACACCCTGAAGAGCCAGGTCCGCTTCCCTACTCGTAGGGATGAGAGCAACCAGATCACGATCCCCAGCAAGAGCGGATTGACCTCGAAGGTTGCCGAGGAGGAATCAGCTGGAGCTGATATCTCGCAGAAGGGCCCCCACATGAGCACCGTTCAGAAGGACAAGGGCAGCGAAGCGCAAGCCAAGCCTGCCGCTGCCAAGCCCGAGGAGAAGACCGCCGCGGTCGAGAAGGCCAAGGAGACGAAGGCTGCTAAGGAAGAGGCACCTAAGCCGGTCGAGAAGGAGGAACCCAGACAACCTGCTTTGCCCGCAGTGACCCCTCTCGAGTTCGCCAAGGTCAACGAAGGCGATGAGGCTATCGTCCAGGAACTGGTGAAGACTTTCAATGATATCATCACCGTGATCAGTGCCGACGAGAGTGCCCCGAAGTTCTCCAAGCCCGTTGAGAAGGCCAAGGAGGAGCTCCAGAAGATTGGCGATAAGATTATCGCTGTCCGGGAAGAGGCGCGCCGTGCTGCTCAGGAGGAGATCAACCAGGCCCACGCTACCTTCGACGAATCCGCGCGCGAGCTCATCCGTCGGTTTGAGGAAGCTCGTGCCACCGACGCCGCTCAGTATCGCGAAGAATTCGAGGCCGAGCGTGAGAAGCTTGCTCGCGCTTACCAGGAGAAGATCCGCACAGAGTTGCAGAGAGCCCAGGAGCTGGCTGAACAGCGTCTTAAGAACGAGCTGGTCGAGCAAGCCATTGAGCTTAACCGCAAGTACCTCCATGAGGTGAAGGATCTGGTGGAGCGTGAGCGCGAAGGCCGCCTCAGCAAGCTCAATGAATTGACTGCCAATGTCAGCGAGCTGGAGCAGCTTACCACCGGCTGGAGAGAGGTCATTGACACCAACCTCAAGACCCAGCAATTGCAAGTTGCTGTCGATGCTGTCCGCTCGGTCCTTGAGCGCTCTGTGGTTCCTCGCCCGTTCGTGCGCGAGCTTGTTGCCGTGAAGGAGTTGGCTGCTGAGGACCCCGTTGTTGATGCGGCTATCGCCTCGATCAACCCCACCGCCTACCAGCGTGGTATTCCCTCCACATCTCAGATCATCGAGCGCTTCCGTCGGGTAGCCGATGAGGTCCGTAAGGCAAGCCTCTTGCCTGAGGATGCGGGTATTGCCAGCCATGCTGCCAGCTTCGTTCTGAGCAAGGTAATGTTCAAGAAGGATGCTGTTGCTGGCAGCAATGATGTTGAAAGTGTTCTCTGCCGGACCGAGAGCCTTCTGGAAGAGGGCAACCTTGATGGCGCCGCTCGTGAGATGAACAGTCTCAAGGGCTGGGCCAAGATTCTGAGCAAGGATTGGCTGGGTGAAGTGCGCCGAGTGTTGGAAGTGAAGCAAGCCCTAGAGGTAAGACTAATCCTGATGCAGTAGCTATGACACGTTGTTCCCTTTCGAAGTTCAAGCTAACACACCTTATTCTTACAGGTCATCGAGACTGAAGCGCGTCTACAGTGCCTGAGGGTGGAGTAAACCAATACCCTCAGCGTTTGTTTAGTTTTCTTGTATCTCATGCCTCCTCTTCCTCCTCCTACAGGAATTGTACCTCTAGTTCCCACATGCGTTGTTAGACCCAATGCTAGATGTTTCCTTTGTATGTCAGAACGGTGAGACTGTACAGTATTGTAGTTCCACGATTTAAATGATTACAACGTCATTCAGTATTGTTGACTTATCGTCCGCCGGCAGTGGCTGTTTGCCATGTTTGCAGCTCCACGTGCTCCGCCGCATGATGCAGTTGGGGGGATCGAAATGTACGACTAACGTTGTCTCAACAGCACAGACCGACGAACGTGCACTATTGTGTTGCCCCTAGTTTCTTGCCTGTGCTCTACAGTGCCATGTTCAACTTTTAGCACTACTCTGCTTGGGCATCTCCATGTCCTCTTCACCCTGTGAGCCGACCCCCCTATTTACTCCGGCGGGACGGACCACCAATTCGTCACCCTGGTTCTAATGTCGCCCAAGACCGATGAACCGCCCACCGCATCCCTTCCCACTCCTGGCCCGAATGACACGTTGTCGGAATCTCGTCAACCCTCAAGCAATCCTCATGACGCCTCCATTCGACTAAGAGAGCCGCAGATGAACGAGGGACGGGCGAGCGGGGAGCTGGAGGGGAGCACGCTAGGCAGTAGCTCTCGAGATGGAGATAAGACAACAAGTCGAGCCCAGCGACGGACACACGGCCCCAGTGGATTCTTTGTTGACTCATCCTTCCTACCCAGTTCCAAGAGCTTGAAAAGCAGCCATCATCAACTCCTCCGCCGTTCGGGGTCAAATCGGAAAGAGAAACGAGAAGCTCCTTCTGAACCGGGTCTGGAGGTGTCAAAGAGGCGATCGCGATTTCCGTGGAGTCGTCAGAAGGAACAGAAACCGGACTCGGCTGAGGGCCAAACGGCTGAAGAAGAAGCTACTGCTTCTTCGCATGTGGCGGAAGATGCGGCACCGCATCAGGAGCAGGCAAAGACGGAGACGCCGGACAACCAGGCTGCCATGGGCCTGGACAGGGATTCCTTGCAGATCGTCAATCTCGCGCTGAATTTGAGCGAGTCCCGAAAAAGGAACAGTCTAGGACGTTCGGCGTCCAACCGCTTTCCGGGCAATCGGAGGCTGGTGTCGACCGGTCAGCCTGCTGCTCCTTACCCTGACATTCAGCCGGTGACTTCTGCGGGCGGCCTTCACCACGGTAGCCCCCGACATCACGATGCAGTGCACAAGTGGAGCGATCGCTACAACAAGCCCACCATACCAGAAGGAGTGGCGGGATTTCCGGCCCATGCCCCATCCTCGGTGCTCAGTCTCCTGCCCCAGTCGATTGATTCGGAAACTTTGCCATCTGGGATTTCAGAGAGCACTCTTATCCGGGCTGAGAAGGCCCGCCGTCATTTTGAGCTGCTCTCCGAATACCTACGGCTTCTGTCGTCGCTTCCGCCTCTGGAGCATCTCGACCCGTCCGCTACAGATTCGGTATCAGTCGCGAGTAATGGCGAGCTCTCCGCCAGAAGATACAATCCTCTCCAGTGTATCCGTAACAGGAAAGTGAGATTTCGCGAGCGATGCAGTATTGATACCGAAGGTGAAGGATGGTATGACACCGAACGGGTACACGAATGGGTTGACTCTGTGGAGTCGTTGTACAGCCATCGCAATCACAGCGCCGTGGAACGTCTACAACTTCCGTCGTTTCCAAAATCACGGAAACATGTGCCTCCAGAACATCAGCTGGATATTGATCATCTTGCAGCCTCTCCTCCTTCGAGCCTGAGGCGTGCTAGCCGTACTAGCAGTGTCAAAGCCCGTAGGCCGCGATCAGATTGGGTAATTGATCCGGCAGAAATGCTTTCCGATGCTGCGTGGGTTGAAGACGATCACAACAAGAGCAAATTGGTTGACAAGGACGGAAACCTCCTTTATCCGAACCCGAATATACTGATCGATGTCGGTATGGATGATGCCAATCTCAGTCTGGAGGAGAAACTGCAACGTCATCGACAATCCATGGACTCGGAGCAATACATTTCGCGTGCATCTTTATCCGACGCTCACCCTAGTCTGACAAGCGGTGCACGTGGAAGGCAACGGCACAGGTTTCGGACTTCCGGTCGCAGCACGCATGATAGCGATGTCTCCGTCAAGGATTTGGAGCCGGGAAGCCGCAAGCTTGGCTTGTTTAGTAGCTCTGCGAGCACGTCCAGCGCGGATGACCGGCTACACCGTTACATGCACGCTGACAGGACAATATCTCCTGGGAAATATAACCCGCCAACGCTGGGTGCATTCCAAACAAGGAGCTCTGGGGCGATCTCTGAAGATGACAGTCTCACAGGGATCAGGTATAGCCCGAGCCATGGCCCCCTTCCCCGCCATAGAACTGGGGCCCGCGCTAGATCAGAGGGGAAGCGAAGCTCTATGTCCTCTGTGCCGAGCATCGATGATCGTTACGACACTTTGACGAACATGGCAACCCTCGATAACAAGTCCTCTGGTATTCATTCCCAGTTGGGGTTCTTCCCTAGTATTGCAAGCAATCTATCTCCCCCGTCAAGCCGGTCTCCATCACCTTCTAAGGGACGCTTTTCGCGGGCCCGTGGCTCGCGTCACGAGCGCAGCAAGAGCAACATTCGCGCCAAGGACAACGTCGATGAGAATTTACCAGACACGGACGGTGTACGTCAACATAGCGTGTCGGAAGCCACGGGTCGCCTTGGATTCGAACCCAGTCCCCTTACCTACCAGACTACGTCATCCACGTACCAGGATGAATTTGATAAACCTCAATATCCGATGCGGAAGGACACCGCTCAAACAGAGTCAAGGCTACGTGGCATTCTCAAAGGACCTGGGAAGATAGCCGAAAAAGTCGGCAATGAGATGTCGAAAGTCGGCGATCGTATCATGAAGAAAGATTCGATGGCGATGGCACGCAAGACCTCACTTTCTAGCCTAAGCAGTTCGGACTCCGACAATCCTGATGAGGCCGAGGAGATAAAAGGCGACAAGACGACAGGCGCCAAATCTCTTTTACGTCGGTTGCCTGCGTTTGCAGATGATGGCACTCGCCCTTCGCGCAAGAATCTGGAAAGAGTCGGTACACATAACGAGGCGTTGCTGTCGCCACATTTATCGGCACCTGCTGGACAGGAGCAGTTTACTCAACTTCAAAGCTCTGATTCAACCGACTTGACAGGCCACTCTACGGACACTAATATTTACCACAACATGGACGGCTCCCAGAGGGATGTTGGGAGTTTCTCCGCATCCCTCTCAAGCAATACAAATGTCCACGCACCACCCACGCGCCTCGAGAAATTGTTCGGACCCGAAATACATACAATCCGGGAACAAATCCAGAAAGGCCGGATCAAGGATCAATCTGTACCTTTCAGTCTCACCCGACCACCTATTACTGGTCTTGCGCAGGCCAAGGTGGAAGCTTCCCCAGCGTCGCAAAACAGGCGCCCTGTGTTAGATGCCCAGTCCAAAAGCTGGAGCATCTCCAATCGCAGTCTCTCCACTGCCCTTGTCAGTGGTATCCCTGGAAAACGCGAGGTTGAACGAACTCGAGCACTGCTCCTTACTTCGGGAATCAAGGCCCGGGAAATCACCCGCCGGGCCGGCACTGTGCGTGAGCCACCTCCTGAGTTCCTTCTGCGCACATATGGTGATGCCTCCGTACCCGTGCCACGGGTGACTCGACTCTGCGAGTATGATGCAGCGGCGCAGGGACTACTCCAGAGATTTGAGGAAACCAACCGTGCTTTCCGGCAGGCCATGGACAACTTTTCGGGCTCAGTGTCATCGCCACTGAATGCTCAGCTGAGCAGACTCGAGAAGATAGTCAATGAGAGCATCAGCCCTCGCGTTCAGGCAGCGACGCAAGATGCCGAAGATCTGAGCATTCAGCTCAACACCACCAGCACCCTTGCGGTGAAGCAATTGAGCGATACCCTCGACAAAGGTATGCGCAGGCGTCATCGCAGGTTGCGCTGGGTCCGACGTACCGGGTTTGTCATGCTCGAGTGGGCGCTCGTTGGTATGCTGTGGTGGGTCTGGCTCATCGTCATGGCTTTCAAGGTGCTTCGGGGCATCTTTCGAGGATTTCTCTCGGGCGTTCGGTGGATTCTGTGGCTGTAATTGCAGAAACGGATTGACTCGGGTCAGTCAATGTCCAGGCCATATTCTTCTGTTTCGTACTTTCTATTTCTTTGTACTATACATTTTTAATTCCGAGTATCTGCATAATAGTGATGTCTTGTAACCCTTCTTGTGATACGTGTCGAACCGTGAAGCCAAGAGGGGGTGATAACAATCTTAGTGCCTAGGTAGGCAATGAATAGGAAAGAGGTACAATTGGAAGCTGGTTAGAGTGGTGTACTGTACTGTCGACCACGGTACCTCAACTGCCAGAGTGTCGACACTATTCTTTCATCACAAACGGAACCTCCCGCACAAAAGCTTTGTTTTCTTGTCACTTTGATAGTGAAGAGTTTGCAGGAGATTTTCGACAGACGCTTTATTCCACCATGGTTCAAGCCCGCTTCAATTGTCAGGTACACTGTACTAACGGAATATATATGTTCTGTCTGTTCCCTCCGGCGCGCCCCTCTTCGTCGTTAATTATTCAATATTTCTCAAAACACTACATACTTGGTACACACATACCCGCGGTCTAATTTCAGTCTACAAGGTCTATACCAGATATACTGTTACATCTACAGATCGACTCCCACAGCACACCAAGCTGAACCCAGTACACAACACGTACATCAGTATCTCACCCAGTCAGCAGCAACCGCCGTTTCATCATTCGCAATGCCATCGTTGAAAGGCATACTGCATGGTCGCAAAATCACCACTGACGCGAGTCAGCAGCAGCAGGAGGGGGCCGGCGGTGGCCTTCGCCGCTCCAACGCAGTCAAGCACCACGGCCAGCAGCAGCAACAGCAGCAACAGCAACAACAAGCGTCCACGGGCGCCACTCTCGAGCAACGCTTCGAGTTTCCCAGGCGGGGCGCAGTCCGTACGAACACCGCTCCGGGCATCGGACCCGGCACCCACGGCCCGACGGCTGTGAATGCGCGGGCACGGGCAACGACCTCTGCGGCCGCGCAGTCGGGGTCCGAGTGGAGTTATATTCCGGTTAATACCAAGCCTCGACCGTACCAGGGCCATAGCCTTGGTCCGAGTCAGCGAGGGCAGCTGGAGCGGCAAGCGCTGGAGGATGAGCATTACCAGCGGACGCAGCGGTGGGTGGCTGACCAGCAGAAGCGCATGGAGCTGACGCAGCCGGTGACGCGAAAGCCGTTGCCGGTGCCTCCTCGGCCACCACAGTCTCCAGTACGACCGGGACTACTACAGATGCAGCAGCAGCAGCAGCAGCAGCCGCAGCCCACCATCCCCAGCAGCGGAAACCGACGGCCGTTCTTCAAGAACGATGCGGAAGTGGAGGCCTGTGTACGCAGCACCTCCTCCTATGAAGATGGGATCCTGAACCAGGGGGATTGGAAAACTGGTAAGTCGGTCCATCCCGTGCAGGCCAGACGGCCGGTCCACGTCGTCACGCCCAGCCAGTGCCCTGTCTCCCGAGTCGCGTCGCCGGTCGATGAGATCTCCGATCAGAGAGAGGCAGCTCGTAGGGCCTTGCGGCGGAGGGATTTACTCGGTAGGTGATGTACTTGGTAGGGTGATTTTGAGCGGGCTGCGTGCTGGTCTCGTG
The DNA here is from genome assembly GCF_003184785.1 of Aspergillus japonicus CBS 114.51. Lineage (NCBI taxonomy): Eukaryota > Fungi > Ascomycota > Eurotiomycetes > Eurotiales > Aspergillaceae > Aspergillus > Aspergillus japonicus. Next base: position 216,639 of record NW_020291655.1, on the reverse strand, counting down.
GCTTCTTGTGGTTCTTTGACTTTTATGCATTGCGGGGGGAACTGGTTTCTAGGTCCGCATCAGCATCAGCATCAGCGTGAACGGGTTTTCTCTGCTGTGTACAATGAATGAGATCATGGCCATGGCTGGTCAATAGACTTTTCTGATACAGTGTAATTCAATGTGGTTGATATTTCTTTCGTTCTTTGATTCTTCTTGCCTTTGTTTCATGAGATCTTGTAGTAAACTCCTAAATTATTGTCAGATGGATATAAACTTCCACAGAAAGTATTCTATTATGCCTGAAACTCCTCAATTAGAAAAATATAGGGTCTTTGCAACACAATGGCCCTTGTATTATCAGCAGTAAGAAGTGAGTCTGAACAAAGCTGTACCCCATTGAGCAGCAACAATCACTCATTGCCTCTCAATAAACAATAAAAACAGTCAGTGTTTGTGTTGGGAGGTTGAAAGAAAGAGATCACGTGCTGCATACAGCCGGGACCCTGTCTTCACCGCCCAAACAAGCTCAGGAACGACCAGCAGAATGACCTCAGGCGGTCAGCGCGGGTTAACCCAATTAGGAACCTCAGAAATACATCATGTGTAAGACTGGAAGCGCATCCACCCCTCCAGGCTCAATCTACCCGTGGGTGGGGAGATTACCCATGCTTTACAGTACATGGACGGCTGCTGCTGCTGCGAGACTATCTACTACTGTTACTGCATCAAGCAGACCGATTTTCCGTTTCAGATAAGGTTAGGACAAAGAATGCAAGCCTCCAAGAAACCGCGACTCGCAATGGATGGGGGGGAGGAATTGAATGAGAGACAGAAATTCAATGGCCTCCGGGCTTTTACCTTCCCCACCCCACTCTCTCGTGTCCGGGCCCAGAACGCCGATCAGGAACCTGTCCTGCCAGGCGAGCGATTTTTTGTGGTGACCCGCATGACGCAACGCAATGTGGCTGGGCTGGGATGTTGTCAACTGTCTACGGTAGTCAACGCGACGCAACCTATTGATGAAAAAAAAAAAAAAAATCTCTCAATGACTGACCTCAAATTTTAGGAGGCGGTCAACCTTCCAATCCTGGCTTGTGTCTTGTCTTGTGTGGTTAGGGGATTGATAATGATTTTGTGTTTGGATGGACCGACTAGATTTTGGGTGCATAGGATGATGGGTCATGAGGGATAATTCGACAGGCCACCAGATCGAATCATCAGGCGGGAGATCTCGATCCGAGGTCCATGGTACGGAGGACTCTACTGTAGGCACAATCAAGTCGACTACTGCAGTGGCACAGTGGCAGTGTGAGCAGACGAGATGAGACAAGACCACGTCAACCATGCCTGCATGCCTGCTCTCTGCCCGGCCTTGAGTTTCTGCAAGATGCAACGGCGGGTCGGGGATTGAGGGAAGAACTCGAGAACTCGATCGTGATTGGAATTCATGGGATAATCCGACTCATACTTGTAGCGAGGGGGAGGCGATAGGCAGGGTAACCGTACTGTGTCGAGCACGGCAGATAGGCTTGGAGTACTTGATTTGGGTAAAAGAGAAGAGAAGAGAGGCTGCAAGGCTGTTAAGTCACGCATGTCAGTCACAATACCGTCACAGACTCATCGACTCTATTTTCCGGGTCATGGCTGGAGCCGTAAGCGCTGCGTTTCTTCTGGTTGACGGTAAGTTACTGCCAGGTCCCCACTAACTACGTCCTACTACGGGTAACGGAGCACTGGCTACCGCTTTCCCTCTCCTCTCCCTCTCTCCATTTTCCCCCCCCCCCCTTCTTTACTTCCTCGTTGTGTTCGTTCCTCTCCCACACCACATCTTCATTCCATTCAGGTGAGTTTCTCTCCTTACTACCTTGTTCCTTGCTGCCTACACCCCCCCCCCTACATCAATGATTTTCAGGTCATCTGTCATTTCCTGTCAGATCAAGGAATCAGCATCATTCCCCCACCCCCCGGTGTCTGCCTGACGCCGTGCCCTTTGCCCTAAATTTCCCTCCCCTCCACCGGAAGTGTCGATAAAATTCTGCACGCACCTCTTGTCTCCTCCCCCCCCCCCCCCCCTCCCCAACACCCTCCCCCTCGGTCTACCCCCCACGACCCAGGAAATTAAATCTCGCATCCCTTTTCTTCTCGATATCCGAGTTCTTGTTGCTCGTCTCTTTTCCCGTCAATCCCACCGCTAACAGTTGGACTGCTCGGGTCAGATCGTTTCTTATTTCTCGGAACTAGAAAAAACCCTGTTTTTTCTCTTTCCCTCTTCACCTCACTCTTCTTCAATCGCAATTTCAAGGCCTTTGGAATCCACCAGTTCCAAAGGCAACTCAGGGCACCACGGCTTACACAGCCTCGCTTTCTCTTCGTCAAATTGTATCGCATAGACGTCAACGCGACACTCTTAATAACATTCCCCCTCCTCCTGGTCTCGATCTCCGTCCCTCCGTCCGGTGCGCCATTTTTTCATAAATTGACGCCCTCACCATTCACACCTTCGCCTTTTGAGCTGCCGCATAGGACTTCTCTGACGGTTCTTCCTCTCAAGGAGGAAGGGTCTAGGAGGCTTGGTCCAGTCAACCTCGGTTGCGAAACTTTTCGTCCTCCCTAACACGCAGTCGCGTTCAAAACTACTTTTTTTCAACTTCCTTTTTTATCTTTATCTCAAGACCTATCCCGTGCTTCGTCGCAGCGCGCATGGTTATGGCACCGACTGCTTGTTTGCCAGCTGAAATATGCACCACTATCAAACATATCCCCGACAAAAACGACTATAATCTCAATTGGGATCATGGTCAGTTCAGCTATCATGGAGAGGACGATCAGCCGCAGTCTAGGTTGGCTGCCAAGGAGCTTATCCTGGACGTCCTGAAGAAGCGTGCGTCTGAGGTGGACGTCGACGCGTGCGCCCCGGGCGCCGAAGATGCCTTTTATGTGGCAGATATGGGCGAGATTTACCGCCAGCATCTGCGTTGGAAACTGAACCTAAGCCGTGTCCGGCCCTTCTACGGTGAGTTTGATTAAAATGGGACGACCACGGGGGGAGACAGCGACTGATCTGAGATATTCCTTAGCCGTCAAGTGCAACCCGGACCCAGAAATCCTTCGCCTCATGGCCAAGCTCGGCAACGGTTTCGACTGTGCCTCTAAGGCGGAAATTGACTTGGCTCTCGAGACTGGTATCGATCCGAGCCGCATCATATACGCGCAGCCTTGCAAGACCAAGTCGTACCTGCGCTATGCAGCCCAGATGGGCGTGAAGCAAATGACCTTCGACAATGCCGATGAACTGTACAAGATCAAGTCATGCTACCCTGACGCGGAGCTATACTTGCGCATCCTCACGGATGATTCTTCCAGCATGTGCCAGTTCAGTATGAAGTTCGGAGCATCGATGGATGTCGCCCGTCACCTGCTGGAGGTTGCGTACCAGCTCGAGCTGAAGGTTGTCGGTGTGAGCTTCCACGTCGGCTCTGGTGCTGAAGACCCTAAGGCCTTCCTGAAGGCCGTGCAGGACGCGCGGCTGGTCTTCGATCAAGCCGCTGAGGTGGGCCACGAGCTTCACACTCTGGATGTTGGTGGAGGTTTCAGCCAGGATACCTTCGAGAAGTTCGCTGGTGTTCTCAGTGACGCTCTGGATGTCTACTTCCCGCCGAACATCCGCGTCATCGCCGAGCCCGGCCGCTACTACGTTGCCAGCGCCTTCACCCTGGCTGCCAATGTGATTGCTCGTCGTGATGTGCGGGACCCCGAGAACCCGACGCAGGATGCGTACATGTTGTATCTCAATGATGGGGTGTATGGAAACTTCTCCAACATCATCTTTGACCATCAGCACCCTGTGGCTCAGGTCTTGACCTGCGACCCTAATGTCAATTCTCCGAATGCTGCGACTTCGGAGGGCATCGCCTACTCTATCTGGGGGCCGACCTGCGATGGCATCGATGTCATCAGCAAGCGCATCAACCTTCCGGCCCTCCTAAACGTAGGCGATTGGCTGTACTTTGAGGATATGGGAGCCTACACCAAGTGTAGCGCGACCCGCTTCAATGGTTTCTCGGACAACCACGAGGTGATCTATATCTCCAGTGAGGCTGGAGCTTCCGCTCTTCTCGACTACTAGGTGTTCTTATCTCTATTTCTGTTCATGCTTTTTTTTGGATTTTAATGCACAATTGTCTTTGTCTTCTACCAAGCAACCGGTGCTGCTGTCACAGCGCGCTTGTCTTGACCCATAATTATCCATGTTTTCTTTTCATAGAGTAGATGCAAGGGGACCCCCGAGGGGAGCTTGAATTCTAGCAGAAGTCTGTATTTAGTGTTTTTTCCGGTGTGTGTTCAAACACAACCATGTGAAAGTCCCGCACCTGTTCGTTCGATTGATTATATCTCGTTCATTACTGTTATGCTTCTGGCCGCTCCTTTCCAATCTCTAAAAGTCGTCTATCATTCATCTGGGAATCAAGTCTAACTATCATAGAACCGAACACTTCCGCCGCAACCCTTCAGTCGTTTCGTCCTCCGTCATAAAAGTCATGTGCCAAATATTTAAGTCGAAAAGAAACAGAGATCTAGTTCCAAACAGTCATCACGCCCAGGAGCCAGCCCCTGCGCGCTGTATATGGTAGGTATAAGAAGGTAAATAGATTGCATGTCGGAAGATCTAGAGCAGCCGCTCCACAGCCAACTCGGCGTCGTTGGGTCCAGCAACCTGTACAAGGCCACCGGCTTCGAGCTTCTTCTTCCACTTGGCGGATTCATAGCGAGCCAAAATCAACGTAATCCGGGCCACGACGGCGGGGTCAGCATTCTCAGCGACGACGTCCGATGGTGTGAAGGTCCAGCGACCGAAAGCCCAGTTCAGAATGTAATAGCGGGTGGCGGGGCCGTTGGCCGAAGCGGGCGTGACGGCGCCTTGATCTTCCGAGGATTCCGCGGGCGGCGCGCGGGTCGAGCACCGCATGATGCCCTTTATGCGATAGACTTCTTCCTTGGAGGCGGAGCGAAGGAGCTGCTCCAGAGCCGGGACGTCGACGACAGTGGCATCGGTGGACTTGAGGTTGACGGAGAGGACTTCCACCTCGGACTGATGATCGTTTTTGTGGTCATGACCGTGCTCGTGGTCATGGTCATCATGACGATGCTCTTCCTTGGCGAACAGCGCGCCGTCAATCCCCAGCAGCACATCCTTGTCGACCCTGCCGCGATCGGACTTGACCCACGGCGTGGGAACCTCGAGGTCCCCGACCCGGTCGAGGCAGATGTCGAAGCGCATCTCCGAGACATTCTCCCACTTGTTGAAGACGATCAGATCGGTGTATTTCGCCTGCAGCTTCGCCGTGTACGAGGTGTCCTCGTAGCCCTCCCAGTTCTCGACGTCGATGACGCTGATCACCCCGTCCAGGACGAAGGTGCCGGGGCTCTCGCGCGCCAGGCGGTTAACCTCCATGGCCAGGGTGGCGGGGAAGGCGCTCCCGCTGGTCTCGATGACGATGCGGTCCGGGCGCACCTCGGCGCGGAGCTGCTCGAGCGCGTCGCTCAGCTGGCCGACGAGGTTGCAGCAGATGCAGCCGTTGAGGAGTTCGCGGACCCCGGAGATCGATTGCGTGGAGGCGAGCTGCGAGTCGACGGCGACGTCGCCGAATTCGTTCTTGAGCAGCGCCAGCCGGTAGGTCGCGGGCAGTTGCGGAATGAGGTTGAGGAGCAGGGTGGTTTTGCCGGAGCCAAGGAAGCCGGTGACGATGGTGATGGGGATGGGGGGCATTTTATTGGGAGGGAATGTAGAGCTTTTAAAGAAGTGTAGGTCTATAAGTGTATAAGTATAAGTGTAATAAGGGGGAAAGTAGAGAGTGGGTGGGTAAGTGAGTGAGTGAGTGAGTGAGTGATGGAGTGGAGAAGGCGAAAGATGATAAGAGAGTGCAGATGGTGGATTTCGGACGGCAGAATTCGGCGGTGGCGGAGGGGCTGCGAGGGGGTGGCGCTAGTCCGGATTGGTAGAACCCTAAGTCGATTGGTGTCTAAGTTATCGATTCACGTGTAAACTGCAGGGTCGGATGATTCAGCCCATCTCAGGAGTAGTTAATGTACTGGCTACGAGACCGTCGCGGCTGTTTTCACCCATTGATTTGTATATCAGTGTGCTGAGAGAAGTGCTGCGGCAGTTACTTGGGCATGGCATGAAGAGATCGGCCGTGGTTATTCTAGTTGCTGACATGACCCCTGAAAAAAGGGCTAGGTGGCGTGATGCTCAACGGCTGAGTTAAGTTCCGAGTAATAGTACGCCCTTTTGAAGTTGATCTTTTTATTTTTGCTGTGGGGTGAGGCATCTTCCGGTTACAGTAATCGGAGCGCTTCATGATAGACAAGCACAATACACCCATCCGTTCACTGCTAGTAGTTATGTTAATCAGGTTCAACTTGAGCTTAGAAGTAATCCATCAACATCAGCCAAGTTTCCTGTCAGGCTGGTAAGGGTAGTGCACACCAAGCTACTGCAGCTAACAGTCATATCCGAGGTGTGCAAGTACATGTGTACACCCGATCCACAAGGCTGAAGTTGACTGCATCAGTTAGTGAGTGACCCGGCCCAGTGCCCCCCCGATGATATCATCCCCCGTCCCCGTCCCGATTACCCGCTTGATGTCATCTCCAGCCCTACCAGGCGACAGACAGCCCGATTCCGGAATTGATTTGACTTGGACTGGGAGGATCTAGTCTAGACCGTATCAACGTCAACTTCCCTCATTCTTTTTGTATTCTTTCTTCAGCCTGGTCCTTGGATTGTACTGGACCAGTACTTTCTGTGCCCAAACAACACTCTTATTACTTTTAACTTTCGAACGCTTTCTGTTCCTGTGTGATTTTGGGGCTCGTGTGCTCGTGTGATCGAAAAATGAAAACCGTCGACGACACCGCGCGCGACCTCGGCTGCGTGGACCCCCACGAAGAAGACTTCCTCGAGCGCCAGCGACAGGAGCGGGAACGCGAGCTGCAGCTGCCACTGCCCGCCCCCCAGCAGCAGCAGCAGCAGCAGCAGCAGCAGCAGCATACCCCCTCCGATCCAGCCTCTATCACCTCAACCACATCCACATCCACATCCTCCTCCTCCTCCTCCTCAAGAATCCTCCCGCCCCCCGAGAAACTCAGCGAGGTGGCCAGCACCTCGATCCAGGAGGTGCGGACGATGCTGAATGCCGCGTACGAGAGCGAGCTCGTGAGTCAAGCGATGCAGCGGGTGCGGGGGTACGTGCCTGGTCTAGCTGGGACTGGGGACGAGGGGGATGGTGAGTTTCTTTCCGGATCTTCGCGTGAGATGCGATTGTGATGCGGCTTGCTGACTTGGTGGCTTGACTGTAGGCGAGGAGGACCGATGCGCCGCCGACCCCGAGGAGATGCGCCGGATCGACGCGCTGGAGAAGGAACGGATTGTGGAGTTCTTGCAGGAGCGGACGCGGACGAAGACGGATCTGGAGAAGAAGTATCATCAGACGGAGCGGCCGCCGCCGAGGCAGTGATTGTTTGCTTTTCACGAAAAGTCGATCCGTCAGCGCTTAAGCCTGTTTCTTTTTTCTCTTTCGGTAGATGAACGGGATTGTGAATATCCCTCCGCTTGGAGCCATATTTCATGAAGTAGGATAGTATACAAGAGTTCAACTGTGTTTTTCTTTTTACCATACGAAGCTACAGCAAAGCCCGCATCCCCAGATCCCCGCGCCGCTCCAACCCCAGAAACTCCGCCACCTGGCCCAGATGATCCACCCCGAAGAACCCCTCCGTCGCGCCCTGCGTATTCGTGCACTCGAACCACGGCACCCCGAACGCCCCGGCCTGGAAGGCCCGGTCCGTGTTGGCCGTGAGCAGCGCTTTGATCGCGGGGGTTTGCATCTAGTCCAGTCCACTTCTTAGCTCTGCATCTGACCATTTATACTCCCGGGGGGAGGGGGGTTTCCAAGATTCAATGCTCAATGAGAGAAAAGGGGAAAGAGGAAAGGGGAAAGGGGAACATACAGCCTCCACCACCCGGCCCGCCACCTCCTCCCCCAACACCCGCTGCAGCACCGGCACGAAACACCCCGGCTCCGCGATTCGACCGTCCCCGTCCACCCAGAACGTCCGGTAGAAGGCCTCCTGCACGGCCACGAGCCGGTCCGGGGCCAGCTGCGCCACGGCGGCCAGCGCCCGCTGCGTGTGCAGCGTGCGCGGCGGGAAGTCCGGCGGTGGCGTCGGGATGATCGGGACGGAGAAGTAGGTCGCCCAGCGGGTGCGTTCGCGGTTGATCCAGGCGGATTTATCTGGCGGCGGGGGTTGGTGCTGGTTAGATGGGTTTGGTTTTGGGGGGGG